>NC_072792.1:180095675-180203175 GCF_028583425.1 Eublepharis macularius
CAGTTTATTTATAGTTCACTTTTCTCAAGGTGGGTTGCACCTGTGTGAATCAGGGCAATTAACAGGTTAAGACCTCTAATAAGCAAAGTAGCAGGACTGGGGCTATGGCAGTATGAAACAAATCATAAACATTCAGCACGGTGTATTAAACAATGCAGAAAAGGGTATTATATAAGTAGAAAACAATGTACTGAGAGCAGGATAAAACATATAGAGAACAGTATACGCTGTTGCATAGCCTACAGTTCAATTTCCTTCATTAGATCCAGGGGAGTTAGCCGTGTTAGTCTGTAGCTGCAAAATAGTATAGAGTCCAGTAGCACCTTTAAGACTAACCAACTTTATTGTAGCATAAGCTTTCGAGAGCCACAGCTCTCTTTGTCAGATGCATCTTTTTGGTTGTGGTGCAGGGCCTTTTTGGTTGTGTTGCCTTGATGAAAAAAATCTGCTTTGCTTCTCAGCCTGCCTGCCTGCTGCAGAGCTGGGCGGTCTTCTGGCGTCACTGCCAGGCGAGGCCAAAGCAATTTTTATTCAGTCAGACTTTTAAGCAGTAGCTATCTGATCGTTGTATTCTTCACAGAACTGGAAGACTAGGGAGAATGAAGGAATATTTAGATGGAAAGGGGAAATTTCTATTGATGGTTATGTTAAAGTTAGTGTAGAATAAGTATTATTTTTGGATTTCTTCAAATATAAAATTGGTATATATTCCTATTATATATAGATGTTTTCTTTTTTTCTTTTTCTTTTTCCTATCTTTTTCTTTTTCTCCTGTCTTTTTCTCTTTTTTTGTCTGTATGTTTTACAATTATTTTACAAACCTTAATAATTTTTTTTTTTTTAAAGTATTCAGAGAACTGGACTTTTTAACCAACATGATGTATTGGTTAGAGTGTCAGGATGGGTTTTGGGTGACCTTTGGCCTCTCACTTTTTCTCAGTGTAACCTCCCTTGCAAGGTTGTTGTGAGGATAAAACATGCACTGCCCAGGACTCTTTGGAAGACAGGTAGGAAAAAAATGGGACAGAAAGATTAACTACTATTTACTATTTACTTTTAGTCTAACCATAATGAGATTTGAATTGCCATTGTAAATAGCACTTTCGTTTGTAGTGCCACTTTTAAATCACTGCTTTGGCTGTTTTCAGTATTGTTATTCCCACTGCTTTAGGGACAGCAATTCTCTGGGGGGGAGCAGCAGAAAATAGGGACTGTCCCTGACCAATACAGATGGTGGTGGAGAGTGCCCTCAAGGCATAGCTGACTTATAGCGACCCCTGGTGGGGTTTTCATGGCAAGAAACTAATCAAGGTTATTTACCGTCACTTGCCTCTGCCACCCTGGTCTTTGTTGGAGGTCTCCCTTCCAATTACTGACCAAGGCTGACCCCGCTTAGCTTCTAAGATCTGATGAGATTAGGCTCATTTTGGCTATCCAATTCACAGTGACAAGGAGGGATAGCTGGAAAATATGAACCTTGGGCCAGTGTATGTATCTTCCCCATCCCTGCTGATTTTCACAACAAAGCACAACTGCAGGAGAGCATCGGCCACGTACCGAGTATGCCCTCAGCTCAGTGATGGGGCCCAAGATGTTATTGCCCTTCTAAACCACGTTCCCCCTCTCTAGAACATTTTTTTTTATCTTCAAGATTTCTAGAGCAAGATTCGAGTCCAGTCGCATCTTAAAGACCAACAAGATTTCCAGGGTATGAGCTTTTAAGAGTCAAAACTCCCTTCATCAGATACAAGTAGGAATGGAGATCCCTAAGCCTTTATACCCTAATCAGAAGGTAAGGAGAGGTGTTGCAAAGAAGGAAGTCAGAAAGGATGCAAAGGTATACTGCAAAAATGTCATCAGCTTGATTAGAGCAGGGGAAGAAAAACAGAAAATTAGCATCTGTAGTGAGATAAGAATCCTATGCGGGTATTCAGCCCAGCAGGGGGAGGGGGACTCAAATTCTATCTATCTATCTATCTATCTATCTATCTATCTATCTATCTATCTATCTATCTATCTATCTATCTATCTATCTATCTATCTATCTGTCTGTCTGTCTGTCTGTCTGTCTGTCTGTCTGTCTGTCTGTCTGTCTGTCTGTCTGTCTGTCTGTCTGTCTGTCTGTCTGTCTGTCTGTCTGTCTGTCTG
Organism: Eublepharis macularius; assembly: GCF_028583425.1. Classification (NCBI taxonomy): domain Eukaryota; kingdom Metazoa; phylum Chordata; class Lepidosauria; order Squamata; family Eublepharidae; genus Eublepharis; species Eublepharis macularius. The sequence continues at coordinate 180,097,824 of NC_072792.1, forward strand.
TCTGTCGTCTATCGTCTATCGTCTATCTATCTATCATGTCATTTATAGTCCACCTTTCTCACTGAGACTCAAGGTGGATTACATAGTATGAGATTAGTACAATCTGTGTCAAGTGCATTTCAATACAGTATCAAGGACATTTCCATAAACAATGCCAAAGGGGAAATAGATACAAGTTTAAAAGAATCCAATTGGACCCAAAAGGTTGCCATTGGAAATCAGCTATCCCCAGAATGAGAACTCTCTTGCGGGGTTCCGCAGGGCGCAATCTTATCTCCCATGTTATTCAACCTCTACGTAAAGCCTTTAGGAGAACTCATTCGCAGCTGTGGAGTTGGATGTCACCAATATGCAGGTGACTCCCAATTCTGTATCTCGCTACCCAGGTCCCCACAGGATGCAGTAGAAATCTTACATCGCTGCCTGGCAGCCGTGGTAAAATGGTTGAAAAACAGCAAATTGAAATTGAACCCAGACAAGACTGAAGTGATGCTTGTTGGAAATCCAGAAATCTTGAAGGACATTGTACTCCCCACTTTTGATGGAGTTCATCTGACCCTTGCAGACTCAGTTAAGAGCCATGGGGTTATCCTATATCCAGCGTTATTACTAGAAAAACATGTTAAGGCAGTGGCAAAAAATGCTTTCTACAACCTCACTCTAGCCTGGAAGATGGCTTCTTATCTTGACCCAGCTGACCTGGCCACTTGGATCCATGCTATGGTTACATCAAGGCTTGACTATTGCAATGCTCTATACATTGGCCTCCCATCTAAGTTAACTAGGAGGCTCCAGTTGTTGCAAAATGCTGCAGCTCGATTGTTATCAGGAGCGAGCAGGAGCATGAACATCACTCCCATCCTACAGTCGCTCCATTGGCTTCCCATCAGTTACCGTGAGAATTTGTGAATGAACTCAGTTTCAGCAATCTCCTGTAGTCCAAACTCCTTCAGATACTACAGTGTCCCTCCAGGGTCTCAGACAGAGGACACATACTTGTCAGTGGTGCTTTAGGCTGTTGCTGCATTGGACTAGATGGTCTGTAAGACCCTTTCCAGCTCTAGGATTCTTTGATTGTATGACTGTCACATCACCCACTTTTTACTGGAAATGCCTGGGACTGAATCTGGGATCTTCTGAATGTTAGACGCTCTACCACTGATCCATGGCCCCTCCTCTAAATCTTAATTGATGGGCAAGAAGGAATCAGGTGGTTGGTTCGTCATATCTTCATTGAAGAGGACTCTGGGACATACAGTTCCATAAGCAAGTACAACCCCAGCGAAAGATCTCTTCTCCCCTAGAGCCTGTCCCACCCTGAAGGCATGGAAACCGGGAGGAGAATTTTTGAGGACAATGGAAGGTGACGGGCAAGTTGTGTGCCCCAGAATCCTTTGCAGAGTCTGAGAGCCAAACCATACAATACGAATTACACAGGAATGACACGCAAACACGCTTACACATGTTCCAACGTTGCTTTCACCTACACGCACCAGGACTGCTGGATCTCCATCGAACCTGTGTTCGCATTGGCACGGGGTTTCTTGGCATTCCTCCAAGACGCAGGAAGGATATCCCATCATGCATCTCCACTTTGCACATGCTTAATCCATGTTCAGAGCGCACAGTGGAAAGAGCTGCAGATGGAAAGTGGAAGATAAAGGAAAAATGGACACTCTGCATGGCTGACTCACTGGTTGTGACCACGTACACTCAGAATTGCGGATACACTGGAGCCGAAAATTTTGGACGCGTGCCTGGACCAGGACACGTGCTCATCGAGGGAATCCTGGACACGGGCAGTTGAGGTAAAACGCGATTCCTGACATTCGCTCGGTGTCGTGTAATTCGTATCGTGTGGTTCAGCTCTTAGAATCCTCCGCAATGTGCAGAGATTCCACAACACGGCATGAGTTTAGGGATCCTTTTCCAGACAAGAGAATATGGATAGTATTCCTTGAAAGCTAGAAAGTTTCAACAGCCCTGTTGTAAACAATTCTAAGAGCAAGGAGAGCTCTAGGGCAGTTCTCTTGGGACCGCTCTTATAAACCAGCAGAGCGTACCTGCATGCGCGCGCATGTGTGAGCAGATAAATATGACATGATGTGAATGCTGAACGTGTCCTTTCCCATTGCTGTGAGGGAGAACACATGTGTCTGGAAAGCAGGCGAGGAAGAAACAGGCCAGAAGAACTTCCCAGCAATCAGAGCTTTGGGCTTTGGTTCTTCAAACAAATTAGAGATGTTCGTACTTCCTGAGTAAATAGCATCATATAAATATTTATACCTCCTATGTGGTCTCTGGACTCCGAGGGAGGAACGTGGGTCCTGCAGATGGAAGGAAAGCGGTTGATTGATCCCAGCAGCCGGACGCCGTTCGGGGGTAGAGCGAAACATCCGTACGGTCCAGACGTGTGAAAAGGAGCCAAGAAGAAAAGGGGCAGTGGGAGGATTGCTCTTTAAAATAAAGCCAGATCAAAAACAATATTTGTGGATCTCTGAATAAATATGCAAAGCCGCTGGATGCGGAATCGCCACATCCCGAGATGCGGCTGCCCTTTTGAATGGTTTGGCAACACAGTTGGCTTTTTAGACCGGCTTTTTTTTTTTTTTTGCAAATCGCCCTCAAAGAGATACTTTGCGGATTACCTGGGCAAGTTTGGGAGATGATGTCACCTCTGGGGAAGTTTGATCTTTTGCATTTCCAGGAACTTGCAAATGTAAAACAAATATGGATCGCAAGGGAACATTCTCTCTCTTTCCTCGTTTATCTTTTGAAGAAACCCATTTGGTACTATTGACAGACTGGGAAATGGGGGTTTAATGTTTGTCTTCAGAGTTTTAAGACTTTTTACAAATAAAAGGCCTATATTTGAGAGCCAGCGGAAACCTTGAGGGGGAAAATAGGTGGTATGAAGCTGCATATTTTTCAGTCTCAGAGAGCGTACTTTGCATATCATTTGTATGCGCAGGTAGAATGGCAGAGGATAGCTGGCTGGGGTAGCAACACGAAACCAGAGATATTAAAAAAGACAAACCCCTTGCTCTGGCCCTGTGTTATGAATGCGTGAATACATATATCTGCATCACACATTAACTCCGTTAATGATTAACCCAGAAGCAGAGAAGCCACAGACAGAGGTTAGATGTGCCGGACTAATTTTAAAAATGGCTGAGTAGATTGATCCAGATGGTTCGAGCCAGCGAGCCAAGCCGTATGTTGAAGGAAAACGGGAGCTGAGATGCAGTTGTCCCTATGCAGTCCTAAGCATAGTTACACCTTTCTAAGCTATGGATTTAGAAATAACATGGTTTAGGATTGCATTGTGAAAAAGCCTGTATTCTGGCATGCATGCTCTTGGATAGCTCCAGTTAAGGCTTTCAGGTGTGGTTGTGAAGGCGAATGAGCCAAATCTGGAAAGAATCACATTTTTAATGCTCCCCTATGTAAAAAAATTACCTGCCTGCATTAAAAAAATTAGCACATTGGGTTCTAGCCCAGTTCGTTGTCTGCTGTGCCGTTTTTCCACTCGGAGGGAGTTATTAACATAAGAAACTTTTAAAAATTGTAATCCCTCCCCGGCAGACTTAAGTGGTTCTATCCATTCTAGCACCTCTGTGCTCTGCTACTTCATTACTGCCTCGTTCTACAAGGTGTGTAGATTAACCCCAAACTAACTGGTGCTAGGAAAGAGCCTCAAGAGCCACCCTCCACCTCATGAGCTCATAAGACAAAATTAGACTTCCCAAAGGTCTGACCTGGTGTAAGGCAGCTTCAGATGGCCAAATTCACCTTGTCCCCGGTGAAATTCCCAGCACCTCTGACAGAAGGATGGTGAAAACAACCTTTTTCCTCCCTCAGTGTGGTTGCTGCAGTCAGAGCAAAAAAGACTGAGCTAAACGGGCCGACTCAGAAGTCAGTGTCACAGTTCCCAGAAGTCCACTTTAAGTTTATTCTCTGTTTTTGAAAAGCCATGCGTTTTTGGAAGGTTTTTCACTATTTATCACTTATACCCCATCTTTCTCCCGAGTGGGTACACAAAGTGGCTTACATCACTCTCCTCCAGTTTATCCTCACAACAACCCTGTGAGGTAGTTTAGGCTGAGAGTGGCGCTAATATCAAGGCCTTCCAGAGCCTTTTGGTCCTCATCCGAAACAAAGTCGGAGGGCATGCACTTGTTTACTTCATTTATACCCCACCTTTCTTCCGAATGGGGACGCAAAGCTGTAGCATTAAGTTGTTCCCTCTCCTCCATTTTATCCCCACAACAACCCTGTAAGGTAGGTTAGGCTGCGAGTGTGTGACCAGCCCACAGTCACCCAGCGATCTTCCGTGGCAGAGCGGGAATTCGAACCTGGGTCTCCCAGATCCTAATCCAACTGCTACACCCCGCTATGCCATTCCCGTGGAATGTAACTTTCTCTTTGCTATTCTTTGTATATCATGGCTCATTCTTCTCCTCCCCCTAGATTAAAACAATTCATCAGTGAAAGAAAAGAAAACTGTAAACTAAAGGCAGTGCGGAAAGGGGAGATCAGCCCTCTTGTTCTCTGTTCGGCTTTTTTTAGTGTTGGCTTGCTAAGGGCAAGATCCAATCCTAAGGTGCCATTTGCACCAATGGGATGCAAAGGAAAAGGAGAACACAGATTGCAGTGTGTTGGGGCAGGACGTGAGTCTGTTCTTCAGCAAGAAAGTTGTGCTTTGCTGCATTTGGGTCAACTTCCTGTTCAGTGTTTTCTGCCCAGCTGTCTTGTCAAATATATATGAAGTGGCTCACCTGTTTGCTGCTTGCTGGTTTCTTTCTAGGATGGGAGAGATTTTTGCAAAAGGCTTTTTTTGGGAAGACTAGAGTTCATTGGCTTTATTTCCTCTGTGTACTCAGCACATAATGTGGTATCTAATAATGCAGCCAGAATGCAAACTCCAAAGAATAGGACTAAAACTTCCGTCCAACCCGCAAAGCTCCTATGATTTTAACGCGGCAGGTAGAAATTCAACTGGGGTAGCTCTCCTTGGCCACAGGAATCCATAGCATTATCAACAGCAACGTTAACTTTGAATTTGGCTTCTCAGGGCCAAGCTACAAGTGACGAATGACACTTGAACGGCAAGTGTATTTCTCCCTGTTCACTTGCCCTCCACTCAATCCACTTGCCGTTCAAGTGTCATTCGTCACTTGTAGCTTGGCCCTCAGTTTTCTAGGCAGAAATAGCTGCTTAAACCTTCTACCAGGCCTCAAATGCATTATTTGAGAGTGCTGAAGAATGAGAGTCTTTAAACATTCGATAATAACAATATAGAAAAGAGTCCAGTAGCACCTTTAAGACTAACCAACTTTACTGTAGCATAAGCTTTCGAGGATCACAGTTCTCTTCGTCAGATGCGTGATGAAGAGAACTGTGATTCTCGAAAACTTATGCTACAGTAAAATTGGTTAGTCTTAAAGGTGCTACTGGACTCTTTTCTATTTTGCTACTACAGACTAACATGGCTAACTTCTCTGAATAATAACAATAGTTTCCCCAACTTCTTTGTTTATTTCATGTCAAAATCCATACTAGAGTTTCACTCCTAGTACCAGGTGCTATGATGTACACTGGCATCAAAGTGTAAAATAACAAGGTTAATTTTATGGCCTAATTCTCCCTGAAGCGGTAAACCAGTATTGGGTATGTGCCACCTCAGAATGAAAGTTAAGGCTCATGGTACTGCATGAACTTCCATTCTGAAATGTTCTCTGCATATGGAAAACTAGCACTTCAGGGAAAAGGCTAGTTCCTTGAAATCTAGTTTTCTATGTGCATGGGCAATTGTTGTTGGAGGAGTTGTGGTCTACAGTCTAGGTGGTACAGCCCAAAAACAAACTTATGGCCATTGTGAGAATTAGACAAACACAATAGGTACAAAAGTACATGTGAAGGAGATAGGCAAATTAAATCAATATAAACACGCTGACACAGTTAAATTGCACAGTGGCATGTTGTCAAAGAAATAAAAAAATAGTCAATCGAACATTGTAGTAATAAACGCTATCAAAAGTAAATGTCCTGTAAACAGAACCTTGACGGCGAAGTAAACCATATTGAAATTGAACTCTAAGGGCCAAGCTACACATGACGAATGACACTTGAACGGCAAGTGTATTTCTCCCTGTTCACTTGCCCTCCTCTCAATCCACTTGCCGTTCAAGTGTCGTTCGTCATTTGTAGCTTGGCCCTAAGTCAAAGCCGTCTGGTCTGTGACAGTGACGAGAGGACTCCGTTTCCTTAGCCAAATGAAGTAAGTCTCCTCCAGTAATAAAGTAATTTTCTTCAGCACACCAGCCAGGTGTTCAGTGCTCTGCCCGACAAACAGGGCCAGCAATGCTACCTGTTGTTTCGTCGGTAGACCTCCTCCGGGGCAGTTATACACTCAAATTACCGAAGTTAGTTAGAAACATCTTCCAATTAATCTTGACACAGTCAAAGAATCAAACAGTCAAATGGAGAGCAGCGGGTAAGAGCCAGCCCATAGAACAACAGGGGAGATTTACTCATCCACAGCCATAATGCAAATTTGGCAAATAACTGGTATCAAACGCAAGTCTATCCTGCTCTTTCTCTAAGGAGTTCAGGGTAGCAGTCAAGGTTCTTCATGCCCCCATTTTGTCTTCACAACAATCCTATGAGGTAGGTTAGGCTGATATAAGGTGACTGGCTCTTCATCACCCAGTGAGCTTTCATGGGAGAGTGGAAACCTGAAAACCTGTCCTGCTCTGATGCTGTAACCACTATAGTAAAGAGTCCAGTAGCACCTTCAAGACTAACCAACTTTATTGTAGCAAGCTTTTGAGAGCCATAGCTCTCTTCATCAGATGCATCAGCTTTTGAGAACCACAGCTCTTTGTCAGATGCATCAGCTTTCGAGAACCACAGCTCCCTTCGTCAGATGCATCAGCTTTCGAGAACCACAGCTCTCTTCGTCAGATGCACCAGCTTTCGAGAACCACAGCTCTCTTCGTCAGATGCATCTGACAAAGAGAGCTGTGACTCGAAAGTTTATGCTACAATAAAGTTCGTTAGCCTTGAAGGTGCTACTGGACTCTTTATTATTTTGCTACTACAGACTAACACGGCTAACTCCTCTGGATCTGTAACCACTATAACACACTGTCTCTACATTGGGCCGCAGATGTAAATTGAATTGAGATTAGAAGAGATTTCATCTCTGTGCTCAGCTTTACGGTTGTTTTTCAGATTTTCTCCCACCATACCCTGTTGTATCTGTTTCACAGAATGTCCCCTAACTGTTGTTCATTGTAGTACTTTTCTCAGTCCTACCTGATTATATTGTATTTTCACTCATTCTAGTTGATTCCGCACACGTTGGATAATGCACTTTCAATGCACTTTATCAATCATTTGAGGTGGATTTTTTGTTCCACACACAAAAAAATCCATTCCAAATGATCGATAAAGAGGATTGGAAGTGCATTATCCAACGTATGCGGAATCACTCACTGTGTAATCTGCACTATAAAATAATAATAATAATAATAATAATAATAATAATAATAATAATAATAATAATATAATGATAGGTCTCCAGCAGAAACCTGTATCAGCTTAGCAAGGCCAATCAATAATAACGTGACCTGTGCTGATTCTTGATTGTGTTTCGGATAATTCGAATAATAATGACGTTTAATCTGGTTTTCATTGGTTTAAAATCTAAGTTCGTCATGGAAGGTAGGTCCATCAGTTACAAATAGTTATATTGGCCAGATGGGGCCTCCATGTTCAGAGGCAGTTGACTTCTGAAAACTACTTGCTTGGGCAAGAGCCACACCAGGTAATCCATGCCCTGGTTGAAGCCCTTCTGAGAGCATTTCGTCCAGGATACTGTACTAGATGGACCTTTAGTCCAATTCAGCAGTTCTCTCTTGATGTTCTTTGCCACCCTCCCAAGTTTTTCCTCCAATATACCTTAAAAGAATTTAGCAAGGCCAGCAATTCTTTCTTGGGAAGGCGGGAGGAAATCACACCCAAACGGAGCGTGGAGATTCTTGACTTCTGCACCCACCTTTCACACATGCAAGCATCAAAATAAAAATTTATGGCTTCTGCTGACAGGATGCAGCAGGTCCGGGCACACCTGCTTAGCGCTCTCTTTGCTATGTTAACGAAATTGTGCAGTTGACACGTCCCTTCCACACCAAGCCTGTTTGCTGTTCCTTCGCATCAGGAGTTACAGCTGCTTGTTCCGACTTGCTTGTTTATATCACTGTTGGGATTTGGGAGGTGTTTTACAGCCAACCTTCCCCCCTTACACGCACACCCGATTCTTTTTTGTTTCAGTTTGGCAGGGAAAAAAACAAGGAGGTGAAGTCAGAACACATCTGCCATCCTCACCTTGCAGGTTATCGGTATTCCTTTTGAAAGCGTGTTGAGTGAGGCCTAGTGCTCAGGGCCAAACCAAATGTGACAGGATGGCAGCCATTTTGAAAATTCGAGAATCGGCCCCATTTGTCTTTACAGCATGGGCGAGGGTCCACTTTTTACACCCAAAAGTGGAGTGGGTTTGAGGGGAACTAAATCCAACCTCCTCCCAAACTTCATTCCTCCTTTTGTTGCTTCAGGGTTTTTTCTGACACCTCGGTCAAGGGGAAGAAGCAAGACTGGGGGAAAGGCAAGGTTTGGGGAGGGGGTGGTTGATATGATAAAAATGTAATATCTAGGTAGATAGAAACAGCAATCTGCTATAGGATAGAGTTGTGGGTATCTAGTAACTGGCACAGCATCTCTGGGTGATTGGGTTGGTGGTTCACACACGCATGCACTGGTTTTTCTACAGCAGAGTGCAATATACTTCAGGGTGGCCAGTTGAATGTAATAAACAGGAGGAAGATGTGAGTTCTTGTCAGGAGTGTTATATCTGGGGTGGCTATGGTTGCCAACCTCCAGGTGGTCCAAAGCAAAGGAGAATCACGGAAAGACCCGCAAAAAAAGCACAAGCACCATGAAAAACTTACTAACAATGGCTGATTCCACACACGTTGGATAATGCACTTCCAATCCTCTTTATAGATCATTTGGAATGGGTTTTTTCATGTACGGAACAAAAAATCCACCTCAAATGATTGATAAAGTGCATTGAAAGTGCATTATCCAACACGTGCGGAATCAGCCAATGTATATCAATATATAGGCAGTGAAACAGTATGGCTGCTTCCACACACATTGGATAATCCACTTCCAATCCTCTTTATAGATCATTTGGAATGGATTTTTTTGTGTGCAGATCAAAAAATCCACCTCAAACGATTGATAAAGTGCATTGAAAGTGCATTATCCAACACGTGCGGAATCAGCCAATGTATATCAATATATAGGCAGTGAAACAGTATGGCTGCTTCCACACATGTTGGATAATCCACTTTCAATACTCTTTAGTGAACATTTGGAACTGCTTTTCCATGTGTGGAACAAAAAACCCACTTCCAAAGGGTTGCTAAAGTGTATCGAAAGTGCATTATTCAATGTGTGTGGAAATGGCCTATATCTAAATGTATCAATAAACATTCCAAATCAACAGGCTTGTAGTACAATCATTTACAAATCACATATGTATCTTATGGCTGCACAAAAAAACTCAGAGGCAATATCATAAACGTATATCATATAGGTCACATACCATTTAAAAACGTCTTATGAATGAATAATACAATAAGCTCAATAACAGTAAACATAAAGTGACCAGTGCTTCCAATATAAAGTGCCAATGCCTTGAGTTACAAGAAAGACAAGTCAATATGAGACAAACGGTGGAGGTGTAACTGCAACGGGGGTACCAGGTGGTGGCTGGAGATCTCCCAGTATTGCAATGGATCTCCAGGCCACAGAGTTCAGTTCCCCTGGAGGAAATGGCAGCTTTGGAGGTTAGGCTCTATGAAATCACATCCCCACTGAAGTCTTCCTCTCCTCAAGCTCAGTCTTCCCCAGACTTCATCCCCAAATCTCAAGGAATTTCCCAAGCCAGAGTAGCCAATCTTAGATGAACATGTAGCTTTGCATGACATAGGTAGCTACATAGGTGCAGTAAATCTGCAGGGAGCATTCAACACAAGTGAGAAGCAGAGGTGGTTTGCCATTGCCTTCTTCTGCAGAGTCTTCCTCAGTGATTGCCCATCCAAGTTCAGACCCAGCTTAGCTTCCTAGATCCGATGTAATCAGGCTATACCGTGCCACCGTCCTTCCCAGCTTTGCACAAACCAGCCCTGAATTCTTCATGTAGTTATGCACCTCTGTTTTCATCAATACAAAGCTTTATTTGCTGTCGGATTGTTAATTGCTTAATGTGACTTTTGAAAGTGCCCCAGTCATGGTTTTGCAATTCATTAGAAAATAACCCCGCTGCTTCTCTGCCTTTTCAAGATGGCCACCTTGAAACATGCCCAGAGATTAGGGTTGCCAGCCTCCAGGTAATGGCTGGAGATCTCCCAGAATTGCAACTGGTCTCCAGGCCACAGAGATCAGTTCACTTGGAGAAAACGGCTACTTTGGGGAGGTGGACTCTATGGAATTATGCCATGCCAAGGTCCTTTCCCTCCCCAAACCCCACTTTCTCCAGGTTTCACCCCCCAGATCCCAGGAATTTCCCAACTTGGAGCTGGCAACCCTACCAGAGGTATATAGAGCCCACCGGCTCTGTGGCTGATACGTGGGTTGGATTCTCTCATTGACCTCCTGAGAAGGAAAGAAAAAAGGAAGAAAGGAAAACATTTTAGTTTTTTTTTCTTTCTTGCATTTTATTTGGCCGCACCTCCTCAAAGCCCGCATGGGGGCCAAATGACTAACACCTGTGGCAACACGCTGGAAGTTGCTTGCAAATTTTCCGAAGGCCCTTAAGAAAATATTATAGAAAAATATATTATTGAACGGGATTCCCAAGTGATTTACAAGAACGGGGGTGGGATCTTTCTGTTCCACCTGATCATTCCTTCCATTTTGCATGCTTATGTGTGTTGTGTATGTGTATTGTTATTTATTTAGACTTTTTAGAAAAAAATACTGCATGCACTTTCTGCTGGTTTGATACCCGAGACAGCTAACAGTATATTCATAATGGGTTGGATTCTGTCAGCTCTTCCACCGATGTAAGAGGAGCCCCGTTTGATCTCGGCAAAAGCTGGACTAGGAATTATTTATTTATTTCATTTATACCCTGCCTTTCTTCCCAATGGGGCCTCTGATGGGTGGTGGATCACTCTCCCGCTCATTAGCAGCCGGATTCTAACCTTTTGGGGCCCTTTTTCAGCCATTTTCAGCCCCTTTTTGCCATTTTGGGCCTAATTTCGGCCCCAAATGGCCAGGATTAGGTCCAAAACAGCCAGAATAGGTGATGCCAGGGGGTGTGGCATATGCAAATCAGTTATACTAATGACACACTTCCAGTGATGGCAAAAGCCGTGGCATATGTTAATGAGTTATGCTAATGAGTTATGCTAATGAGTTCCTCCAGCTCTTTTTCTACGAAATGACCCCTGCTAACCACTACACCACACTGGCTCTCAAGGGTTACAGAATCGGGGTGCAGTGAGGAGGGGCAACAGATGGGTTTGCTCCTCTTCTCTCTTGCATCAGTGAAAAAGATGCTAGCATGCAACCCTATACCTTTTAAAAGCAGTCCATTTCAATGCTCAGGTGAAGTCCCCTGTTCCAAGCTGAAGAGCGATGGGTGACCTTGGGCCACCTCCTATCTTTCATCCTACCTTATAGGGTTGTTGTGAGGGTAAAATGAAAGGAGAGGGGGGAACAAGTTTCCCTTCTAGCATTTCACAGCCCCTTCACACAGCTCCAGTGTATAGCAAAACCTTTGCCCTGCCACCAGCTCTGTCTTTTAAAACTACCCTTCCCAGCTAACATTGCCTCTCCCGACACATGTTCTTCATGTGTCTGATGTCTCATGTAGACAGACTCTCAGCTTAGGCTAAAATGGATTATGCCATTCCTTGATAAATGGACTAGATCTAAATCACTGGCAAGATACCAAAAATCAGACGTGAATTAATCATCAGCCTCTTAGTGGCAGCAAAAACAGAATCACTCTAAAATGGAAGTCACAATTTGCTCCGACTATATCCACATGGTATTTGAAAATATGGAATCATCTAATAATGGAAAAGATTTCAGATGGTATTCTCTAACCCTAAAACAACTGGGTTCATTGAGAAATAGCTCCCATTTCTTGAGCACATTACCAAAGAGGATATCCTACCCCAAAACCCAGTCTATCTGAAACACTTATATTCATAAAATTTCGCTATCTTAACAGTATACTCTGCCCCGTGGCGCAGAGTGGTAAGCGGCAGTACTGCAGCTCAAGCTCTGCTCATGACCTGAGTTTGATCCTGGCGGAAGCTGGGTTCACATAGCCGGCTCGAGGTTGACTCAACCTTCCATCCTTCCGAGGTTGGTAAAATGATTACCCAGTTTCCTGCGAGTAAAGTGTAGATGACTTGGGAAGGCAATGGCAAACCACCCCGTAACAAAAGTCTGCCAAGAAAACGTCGTGATGCGACGCCCCCCCCCATGGGTCAGTAATGACTTGGTGCTTGCACAGGGGACTACCTTTACCTTTAACAGTATAAAATATCTAAGGTTACTCTCTGTTGTGTGCAACGTTCAGCCGTGGAGTACATACTGACATCATTAGTAGAATGTGACTGCTCACATCTCTCTCATTTGCAACTTGTCTTAGCTTAAACTTAATATGTTTGATTAGCTCCGGTAATGTGACCTGACATCTGCAATTCATTCTCAGTTATATTGTAATGTCAAAATGGTATGTTGTAAATCTTAGAATCCAAAATAAAATTTGGGGGGGGGGGGGGAATGAATGGACTAGGTTTCCTCTCGCAACTTTAGAGCACAGATTCAATTTCTTTTAGAGGATTCGGATCACAAATGTACTTATCTCGTTGCTCGATTTCAAGAGGCTGCAGAGACGTGTCAAAAGAAGGTGTTTTTTTATGGGCTCTATTTAAGCTTTTCTTTTTATTGTTCAAGACCTTGGTCTAAAAACAGGGGGAAATAAAGGAAGGAAGGAAGGTAACGGTCTAGTGCACTCTCATTCAAGGAAAGCGGGCTTGCCTATTGCCACCCCTGGAACAAGGAAATGGAGATGGTACAATCATAGGAACATACAAAACCTTGGCTGCTTTGACCATTACTCCAAGGTCCATCTATCTTGGATTTTTGTCCTATCCTTCCTTGAAGAAATGCCAAGCAGACTCGCCCCCTCCTCCATTTATATTTACAACAGCCCTGCAAGGGAGGTTGAGGGAAGGACACTGGCTAGGGTTGCCAGCTCCAGGTTGGGAAATTCCTGGAGATTTGGGGGATGGAATCTGGAGAGGGTGGGATCTGGGGAAGGGAGGGATCTCAGTGGGGTATAATGCTATAAAATCCACCCTCCACCCGTTTTCTCCAGGGGAATTGATCTCTGTCATCTGGAGATCAATTGCAATTCTGGGAGATCACCAGCCGTCACCTGGTGGTTGGCGACTCTAGCACTGGCTCAGTGACCTTCCTGAGTAAGAGAGCAGAACTACAAGTGACAAAAGGCACAGGTTGGACACTAGTCAGCTTCCCTCAAGTTTTGATGGGAAATGTAGGCGTCCTGGTCTTGCAGCTTGGCTCTCCGACTGCTGTCCAACGGACTTTTCAACTGTCACTTGTCCAACATTCCGCCAAGCTGCCTACATTCCCCATCAAAACTTGAGGGAAGCTGACAAGTGTCCAATCTGTGCCTTTTGTCACTTGTGGTTCTGCTCATAGAGTGTCCAACAGGTTGCTCTCTGGCAGCTGAAGAGCAGACTGTGCACCCCATAAAAAGACTCAAGAAAAGATCATGAAAAGACCTGCTCTATTTTTAAAAGAAGTTCTTTATTTCATAGGATTTTTCTCTATGCTGCCGAGATAACCAGCTTTATTTCTGGTGCTCTTCTCAGTTTGTATTCTGTTTCTAGGGCAGAACAAAACTGGGTTACATGGCAGGGGGCAGGAATGGGGGAGGGAATGGTAGGTGGTAGAGAGTGCCTTCAAGTCATAGCTGACTTATGGTGTCCCCTGGTGGAGTTTTCATGGCAAGAGACTAGCAGAGGTGGTTTGCCATTGCCTGCCTCTGCAACTCTGGTTTTTTTTGAAGGTCTCCCATCCGATTATGAATAGTTTAGGATAATATCATTCTTCAGTTCTCCTTGAAGGTCTGTCATATATGCATCCTGTGTATCTGCCATGAATGTATGTTATATCTGATTCTGGTCTCTGAGAGTATGGGAAGTACTTTATTGCTGTAATGCCAGTAGGTTATCTTGCAAGTGTTTACTTTCTCTTTCTCGCTCCACTGAGCCAGTGTCCTCGAATGCCAGTTGAAACTGGCTCGGGATGTATCCTTCCTGAGAACTAAAGATAAGTTCATCTTTCTCACTGTCTAGTCTAAAACAATGTCTCACACTGTCTCACCCCAATTCCGCCCCCCCCCCCCCGGCTAATGGTCCTTTCCCCCAAAGGCGGGAATATTCCCTATAACTAACACTGCTAGCCCCACATACATCACTTCTGCCAATTTCACTGTCTGGGCACCTTGTACTGAATGGATCTCTAATAAAGTTACTTCAGCTGAAACACCTGTGTGTTAACTGAGGAGAACTTGGGGGTCTAACTGCCAAGGACTGACAAGGTCGATAGTCCCTGTGCTAACCCATACATCACACAAGCAGGGGCTGTTTGGACACTGTTTGAACACCTGGTTGCAACTCCGGCTTGTTTCGTGGAATCTCATGCCACTTCTATGTTCAAGCTCAGAATTTTACCCCACTTCTCTATAAGTGCCAGGTGCCGTGTCATCATTCCAAATTGCAGCAATGGCATCAACTGCCCTGCACCACCGCGGCACTCAGACATTTCCACCCAACCGAGCTGCTTATTCCTTAGAAACCAGAAGGCAAGGTGTGACCGAATTTCCTCGGGGCGGAGAGGAGGAACGTTAAAAGAGAATCCAAGGCTAAGCAAAAGAGGGCTTGTTCAACTTGGTTTGTTACCAGAGCTAAATTTGGGCTGAGCCTTTCTCCAAGATCTGTTTCAAATCCCAAGGCTTCGCTCTGGAATATTTTGCCTTCTCAGAGCAGACATCCAGTCCTACATTCTCTTTTCAAGAGCAGCCAACCAGATGGCTTTTGGTTGAGTTGCCAGGCTTCAACCTGGAGATCTGGTTTGTGCCTTTCAGACCCTAAAGTAGAGGCAGATTGAGCCAGCTGCCTGTTCCGCCCCTGGGCCTGTCGCTTTCTCATCCTGCCATAAGAATCTCAGGCCTCCAGAAAAGCTGGTGGCCAGGTGGGGAGAACGGTTAGGCAAAAATAAAAGGATCATGCAAAGAACAGGTGGACGGAACCACAGCAGGTCCCACATCCTTTCTTGCATCAGAACATTGAATGGAATGGTACTGATGTTCGGGTTGCAGTCTGGCGGCCCCTGTGCTTTGAGGGTCCTTTCATGGCATTGTGAAGATGGTTCTCTCCCATTGCTTCTTTCCAGAATTAGCAGATAGTGACAGTATAGGAGGGAGTGTCTCTTCATGCACAGTACAGGAGGGAGTGCCTCTTCGTGCACAGTACAGGAGGGAGTGCCTCTTCGTGCACTGTACAGGAGGGAGTGCCTCTTCATGCACTGTACAGGAGGGAGTGCCACAGTACAGGAGGGAGTGCCTCTTTGTGCACAGTACAGGAGAGGGTGCCTCTTGGAGCACAGTACAGGAGGGAGTGCCTCTTCATGCACTGTACAGGAGGGAGTGCCTCTTCATGCACTGTACAGGAGGGAGTGCCTCTTCATGCACTGTCCAGGAGGGAGCGCCACAGTACAGGAGGGAGTGCCTCTTCGTGCACAGTACAGGAGGGAATGCCTCTTCATGCACTGTACAGGAGGGAGTGCCTCTTTGTGTACAGTACAGGAGAGAATGCCTCTTCATGCACTGTACAGGAGGGAGTGCGTGCACAGTACAGGAGGGAGTGCCTCTTCATGCACAGTGTGGGAGGGAGTGCCTCTTCATGCACAATACAGAAAGGAGTGCCTCTTCATGCCTAGTACAGGAGGGAGTGCCTCTTCATACACAGTACAAGAGGGAATGCCTCTTCATGCACATGATTCATTTCTTCCCAATCCAGACTGGGATTACAGATCAGGCATCCAGGGTAGAAGGATTTTAGAGAGGCTTAACTCTTACCAGTGTTTGGGTTTTTTTGTGTAATGGATGCCTGCAGCGTCTCTGCACCATACTAGGCATGGTGTGGTGTGACAGGCATGCAGGATCTCCTAACTTTTTATGTAGGATAGGCTTGCCAACTTCAGGGTGGGAAATTCCTGGAGAGTTGGGTATGGAGCTTGGAGAGGGTTTGGTTTGGGAAAGGGGGGGGATTTCAGGAGTAGGATTGCCAGCTCTGGGTTGCAAAATTGTTGCAGATTTTGGAGGAGGAACCTGGGGAAGGTGAAGTTTAAGAATAGGAGGGACCTCAGCGGGATATAATGCCACAGAGTCTACCCTGCAATGCATCCATTTTTTCCAGGGGAACTGATATATAGTCTGGGGATCATTTGTAATTCTGGGAGATCTCCCGGATCCACCTGGAGGTTCTACAACAACAGAGAGTGTCACAGAACAAGGACTATAGTTAACGGAACACCGTGAAAGCTAACGACAAACAATCAAGAAATTGTCAAGAATATTTATATCCATGTATATATATATTTGGTAAAGTACAAGGCAGAATAAACATATTTGATTTAAATAAATATGTATGGTTTTTGTATAACCATTTCATACGTTGCAATTCACAATTCCACGAGTCTCATTTACAGTAGAAGATAGAGAGGTACAAAAAGTCAATGTTAAATAGCAGAGGACCTCAAGCCTCTATAAATAACCCTACTTCTGTAAATGGTAAAGGTAAAGGTAGTCCCCTGTGCATGCACCAAGTTATTACTGACCCATAGGGGGACGTCGCATCACATGACATTTTCTTGGCAGACTTTTTGTTACGGGGTGGTTTTGCCACTGCCCTCCCCAGTCATCTATTGTAAATAACAACAACAACAACATTCGATTTATATACCACCCTTCAGGACAACTTAATGCCCACTCAGAGCAGTTTATAAAGTATGTTATTATTGTCCTCACAACAAAACACCCTGTGAGGTGGGTGGGGCTGAGAGAGCTCCAGAGAACTGTGACTCGCCCAAGGTCACCCAGCTGGCTTCACGTGGAGGAGAGGGGAATCAAACCCGGCTCTCCAGATTAGAGTCCCATGCTCTTAACCACTATACCAAACTGGCTCTCCAGTTTGTGGAATTTGTGGAATTGTGAATTGTGACTTCTGAAATTATTGTATAAAAACAATACATATTTATTTAAATCAAATATATTTATTCTCCCTTGCACTTTACCAAATATATATTTATCTCTATATATCTATATCTATAGAGATAGAGAGATATAAATATTTTTGACTATTCCTTGATTGTTTGTGGTTAGCTTTCATTATGTTCTGTTAACTATAGTCCGCCCGGAGGTTGGCAACCCTAAATGACTTTAAGAGAGGGGAGGTGGAGTTCTAAAAGCCATTGATAAATCTCTTCTCAGATACCCTAGTTAATCTCCAAATACAGGCTTAAGAGAGACGATAAGGACTCATAAAATGTTGTCCTTTCTTTACCTTCCTGGTTTTAAACACGGAATTATTTCTGTCTCTCATTCTTGCTCTTTCGTTCACTCTCTCTGCAAAATCTTTTGAAACCAGAAAAGCTGTTGGTTTGGCAAAGCTTCTGAATGAATGATAGGCTGTTGGAAACCTGAATGCCAACCATTTCCTTACGGTTCCGCATTTCTGTCAGGTGAGCTCAGAAGCATGGGTGGAATGGATGCAACACACATTCCAGAGTGGTTAAACCATCTCAACCTTTGCAAAAGGCATGCTGGTGGAACAGCAAACAAGACGGCCTCTGGACTAGTGACCAGCGTTTGACCTTGTAGAGCAGCCGCATAAAAGCATAATAGGAGCTGGAACAGAACAATGGTTCCTCTCGTCCAACTTCCTATTTCCAAAAGAGGGCTGTCAGACACCACAAGGAAGTGGACAAAGTAGGTCCATCAGTAGCAGCTCCTCCAAGCTGATCACCCCAATATCTGACAATCGGAAGCATAATATTTCTGAAGCTGGAAGAGCCCCTCTTCGGCTGTTGTGTAGCTAACAGTCAACAATAGACTTATCCTCCCCAAACCTGTCCAACCCCCTTAAAAGAGCCTTTCAGAAGTTCATTACATGTCCGATACATTTCACATTCTGCAAACTAGATCCTGCACATTAGAGTGGAATAAATTATGTAAATTACTGGGCTTAATACAAAAGCTATTTGTTCCTATCAACCAAGCAAAGCTGGTTCCAGCTCTCCAATTACCTTTATATTCAGCAGCCTAGATTCTGCACTTTTCTTGATAGTGGAATAAATTATGTACATTGCAGAGTTTAACACAAAAGCTATTGGTTCCTATCAACCAACCAAAGTTGGTTCCAACTGTCCGATAACCTTTACATTTAGCAGCCTAGATTCTGCACGTTTCCTGAGAGTGGAATTGTTAGAAATAACAATGTCTGGTGTACTGCAGCAGCAAGAAGTAAGAAGAGCCTACCATGCAGGGGGCAGCAAGGATCACTTAGTTAGGACAGTGAGAGTAGCACCTCTCTTGTTTCCTGGGGGTCATTTCCTTGTCTTGTCTCCTATTGGGCTAAACAGGGCAATATCCTGCTTCTTCTCTCTCCTGCTCCACACTTCTTCTCTCTCTCTGCAAGATGTAGTCAGATAGCTAGGATCTATCTCTCCCCCTTTCCCTCAAGTATGTAACTTCCTCAAATAAAGCTTTTGCCTCTCTGACCAGCTCGGCGTTTAATTCCGCAGCGTAGTTTAACACTCGCTCTAACAGGAATAAATTCTGTAAATTACTGGGCTTAACACAAAAGCTGTTGGTTCATATCAACCAACCAAAGTTGGTTCCAGCTCTCCAATAAATACATTCTTCTTTGACTGTTCAATTGTTGATGAATATAGCCAAACAGTGACTGCTGCCATCTTGAATTTTTTTTATTACTGTCATAAATTGAACATGAACTATAATGTGTTTTTAATGAATTTTTATGGATATTGTGAAATTATGCTTATTGTTTTTAAATGATGTGATCTGCCCTGAGCCTGTTTGTGGGGAGTGCGGAATAGAAGTTTAATAAAATAAATTAATAATAATAAATAAACGTGATGGCGTATCTCAAAGCTTGTTGCTAAAATGGCAATTCAGTACAAGAACTGGCAATAGCCGGAGGAAAGAGGGCTAGGTTGCATGCAAAACCCTAGAGATATATCAATCTCATATCTCCCAGCCTCTTGAAAATGGAATAAATTATAGTAATTACAGGACTTAACGCAAAAGCAATTGGATCAGATCGAACAACCAAGTGGGTTCCCACCCAAAGAGCTCCAAAATAAGGTATGTGTTGTTGTGAGACTATCAGAAAACGGTACCTTCTGTGGGTCAGAACATTTCCCTGATTTCTCTAGAATGTGCCATCCTTATACTGTATTAAACTGAAGTTGCTTTCGCAATTGCAACACAACTCTTCCTTTCCATACGTGTTAGCACTAATTATAAATAATAATCAGCAACGTCCAGATGGTAAACCTTCTAAAGCTCCTCCTGGAGAGTCCATTCTTCAAAGAAGCAGGTCTGTGGACGGGGTGGCTCTTTCCTCCCAAATACCTGTGACAATATTTGGTCACTGAGGAAATATTGATCCACCACCTGCTAGCTTGGAGTTCTCCGTGCATAGACAATCCAGAATGAGTAAACTGCCCTATGTGTGTGTGTATGTGTGTGCTATATGGCATCAAGTCACCTCCGACCTATGGCAACCCTATAAATGAAAGACCTCCAAAACGTCCTATCATTAACAGACTTGCTCAGATCCTGCAAACTGGAGGACGTGGCTTCTCTTACTGAGTCAAGCCATCTCGTTTCAGGTCTTCCTCTTTTTCTACTGCTTTTCACTTTTCCTAGCATTATTGACTTTTCCATAGAATCTTGTCTTCTCACGATGTGACCAAAGTATGATAACCTCAGTTTTGTCATTTTAGCTTCTAGGGAGAATTCAGGCTTGATTTGATCTAGTACCCACTTATTTGTCTATTTGGCTGTCCATGTATCGGCAAAACTCTCCTCCAGCACCACATTTCAAATGAATCAATTTTCTTCCAGTGACCTTTCTTCACTGTCCAACTTTCACATCCATACATAGTAACGGAGAATACCATAGTTTGGATTATCTTGGTCCCCAGAGAGACATCTTTATCTTTAAGGATCTTCTCTAGCTCCCTCACAGCTGCTCTTCCGAGTCTCAATCTCCTTCTGATTTCTTCCCTGTTGTTTGACGATTGAGCCAAGGAATAGAAAATCTTGGACAATTTCAATTTCCTCATTGTCAACTTTAAAATTGTGTAATTCCTCAGTAGCCATTACTTTTGTCTTCGTGATGTTCAGATGTAATCCTGCTTTGGCGCTTTCTCCTTTAACCTTCATTAGTAAAACTGCCCCATAGAGGCTGGCAAATGGACCCTCCCTCCCCTTTTGCCAGCTTTCCACTACTAAGAGTAGCAGCGCTGTGCCAGTCAGGTGCTCTGTAACGGATCAAGCCCACAGCCAGCAACACAAGGCTCTCCCTTGCTTTGTGTGCAATTGCCTTTTAGGCCATTCCATGCCAGCCCCCTTCGGTCAAATGCAGTATGGCGCTTCTGTTATTCTCAGTCTTCTTTCGGACCAAAAAGTCGACTACTCAATAACATTTTTTTTCAGCAGGGCCAGGGCTCATTTCGAGGGGGAACATGTCAGGTGGCCCCGCCCACCAGACTCTCGGCCATTTTGAGCCCATTTCGTCCTGGATTTCAGCCTGGGGCTGAAATGGCCCAGATCGGGCCTTTGATGGGTGGTGGATCATGCTCCTATTCAGCAGTGGCCCAATCCTGACCATTTTGGGCCCCTTTCCGGTCAGTTTCAACCCCCTTTTGCCATTTTGGGCCCAATTTCGGCCCTGGACTGGGTCCAAAGCAGCCAGGATAGGTGATGTCAGGGTGTGTGGCATATGTAAATCAGTTATGCTAATGACACATTTCCAGTGATACCAAGGGTGTGGCATATGCAAATGAGTTATGCTAATGTGTTATGCTAATGAGTTCCTCTGGCTCTTTTTCTACGAAATGACCCCTGAGCAGGGCCAAAAGTGTCCACCAAAAGGCAGATCATTTTGGCTCAGTCCTCACCAAGCCAGTAGGCTTCAGAATAAAGAGCTGCAACAGGAGGACCAAAATGTCCGAGGAATCTTGTCGAAAAAAACGCCTGTAATCCCCAGTAATTTTAAGTGTTCGGAATTTCTGGCTGTCTGTTCATGGCTTCTGTCTTTACTCAGTAGTAACACTGGATTCTGGTTTTCATTCACCCTTATCCTGTTTGTCTTAAGACTTTATTCCTCTTGTGAAACAGAAGTTTGTTTTGGGTTTCATCTGGCTTTCTCACTGGCCTGCTTCTTCAGGTTCACGCCTATGTTAAGTCCACCCACATCCTTCATTCACTCTTCAATTAAAAGGGTGTTAAGGGCTGTTGGTTCTGAAGACCTTGGCCTTCTGGGATTGGTTTGAGAAGAAAAGCCGTGCCGGATCAGATCGCAGGACCGTCTCGCCCAACATCCTGTCTCTCGCAGTAGTCAGCCAGATACCTCTAAAATGCACGTACTTAAGAGCTTCTCCTAGCAAGTGTTCACCAAGAAAATTGGAACTCAGAAGCACACTGCCTCTGAACATGGGGATTTTACATAGGCATTAATAAGTCTATTTTGCATACATTTGTCTAGTCCTCTTTTAAAGCCATTTTTTCTAGTGGCCATCGCTGCTCTCTTGTGGCAGTGAGTTCCGTAAGTGAATTGTGCATCGTGTGAAGAAGTACGTCTGTCTGTCTATCCTGAAGCTACTGCTCATGAGTTTCATTGTGTTATGGGGGAGAAAGAAAAAAAAAACCCTGTCTTTGTCCACTTTCTCCATCCATTCCAGAATTTTATTCTGTCACAGCTCCATAGAACCTGAATCTGCATGGGTCAGTCTTGCCAGTTCAGTTCCCATACTGCAGCGTTTTCTTTGTGACTATCTGTACCAGATTTTGCAGCCATAAGTAGTCACTCTGGCTACTATGCAGCTTTTCTGCAGATTTCTTGGGAGCGCTTTTACCCTGTCTTATTTTTAAAAAAATCTCCTTTGCAGGAAGCTGTTCCCCCATGCCTACTCTTTATTCTGTTTTTGGTGTTCCATCCTCTTCCTCCCTCTCCTGCCCCTGGCCAGCCCACTGCATTGTGATTGGCTACTCTCATCTAGCCAGCTACTCCCCTCCTTCCCATTCTTCCCCTCCCCTCTTTCCTCTTTTTTGTTTTTTAAATGTTTAAGTCCAGCACAGGATCGATGAATCGCTGGTTTGAAAGCAGGCAGGGGGAAGTTCCCTTTTTATTCTTTTCGCTTTGCCACTGGTGGGAATATTGTATAGGGGGCTAAGCATCTGGGTATCAGAAATAATTGAGTTTTGGACTCTCTTTTTATCCCATGGTGGAGTGTCATGCCTCAGGTGGCGTGAGCCCCCTTACGCTGCCACCACTCTGGGATTTAGGGTCCCTTGGGAAGGCCCAGAGTACCCTCCCAACCCTTCAGAACTCCGTAGCTTGGCCAGTAAACAGGCATGAGGACCCAGCAGAGTAACAGCAGACAAAAGGATTTATTTACAAGGAGGTCAGTTAATATCAAACAAACAAACAAAGAAGCAAGGTGCATCTGTAACAATAGATGGGTGAAAGCAAAATAAACAAAAGGCCCTAGCACAACTGAACTCACTGTCCCTCTGCCTGCCAGGCCTGCCTTTCACCCTACCTTAGGGTTGCCAGCTCCAAGTTGGGAAATTCCTGGAGATCTCGAAGGTAAAACCTGGAGAAACCTGGAGAAAGTGGGGTTTGGGGAGGGAAAGGACTTTGGCATGGCATAATTCCATAGAGTCCACCAGCCAAAGTAGCCATTTTCTCCAGGTGAACTGATCTCTGTGGCCTGGAGACCAGTTGTAATTCCGGGAGATCTCCAGCTGCTACCTGGAGACTGGCAACCCAACCCAACCCAACCCAACCCAACCCAACCCAACCCAACCCTACCCTACCCTACCCCTACCCCTACCCCTACCCCTACCCCTACCCCTACCCCAACCCCTACCCCTACCCCTACCCCTACCCCTACCCCTACCCCTACCCCTACCCCTACCCCTACCCCTACCCCTACCCCTACCCCTACCCTACCTGGATGAGGGCCTCTCCCCCTAGCAGGAACCTCCTCTGGCCTGCTCCCTGGGAGAAAGAACCCAGGCTTATATAGCACTAGCCCTCTGTGTTCTGATTGGCCAAAAAGGGTGCCAAAACGGCCCGTGGCCTCCTGGGAATCGTAGGCAGGCCTACTCCCACTGCTAACAGGCTTCTGAGGCCTTGCTTGGCCTTCCTGGCACAGCCAAATCGGGGGCTAAGTATCTGGGTATCAGAAATAATTGAGTTTTGGGTTCTCTTTTTATCCCATGGTGGAGAAAAAGATGCTTGGGGGCAACAGAGACGGAGGCAGGAATAGAGCTTTGCTAGCGATTCATCATCGCTGCTCCAATGAGAGGTGCAAACGGCCACATAGATGCAGATTCCATGCCTTTCGGCTTGACTTCAGGGCAAGTGAGGAGTTACATCTCCGGTGCAGAAGGGGCTTTAGTTGTCTTTTCTCTCACTAAAAAAACCCAGATTCTTCAGCCTTTCCTCGAAGGATCAGTTTGTTTGTCGTTTGCTGCACCCGGTTCCTTAACCGCCCATGGCTTAAATCAGGATTTCCATGATTTTTCTCCACTACATTTCCTTCCACATGTACAAGAATGTCCTTTTCCTGGAACAAAGCCTCCATCTAGTCTTAAGGGAAGGTTATTGGACTTGCCTGATGTACTGAAACATGAAAATAAGTGCAAAATAAATATCAAAGATGAGCAAGTTCCAAGATTTTATTGCGTGTGCGTATGTGTGTGAGAGGGAAGGAAAATGTGACTAGTGAGAGAAGTTTTCCTTTCAAATACATCCTGAAGCTTCTCTGTAAATACTGGAACATGAAACAGAAAAACAGCCATGCAGGACTAAACCAACAGTCCACTGAGAGCCAAGCTACAAGTGATGCCTTACCCAGGTTGGACACTTGTCAGCTTCCCTCAAGTTTTGATGGGAAATGTAGGAGTCCTGGTTTCACAGCTTGGCTCTCCATTACAGCTGTGAAACCAGGATGCTACAT
This sequence comes from Eublepharis macularius, assembly GCF_028583425.1. Lineage (NCBI taxonomy): Eukaryota > Metazoa > Chordata > Lepidosauria > Squamata > Eublepharidae > Eublepharis > Eublepharis macularius. The sequence continues at coordinate 180,122,286 of NC_072792.1, forward strand.
TTCCCATCAAAACTTGAGGGAAGCTGACAAGTGTCCAACCTGTGTAAGGCATCACTTGTAGCTTAGCTCTGAGTCCAACATCATGTTTCTTAAAATGCCTAGCCCTGGAAAGCCCGCAAGTGTGGGTGCAAAGGCCAAAGCCTCCCACCTCTTCAATTAGTTTTAATGGTATACTACCTCTGAACATGGAGGATCCATTTAATTAACATGGCTATTAGCCACTGATGGACTCTCCCTCCATGAGTTTTGTTTTATTTTTAGTTGTCTTCCGTTGCCTCAGAAGGTCAGACCAGAACCAACAGGTTTAAATTAAATCAAAAGAGTTTTCAGCTAAACATTAGGAAGAACTTCGTGACAGAGCAGCCCCTCAGTGAAACAGGCTTTCTCGGGAGGTGGTGGGCTCTCCCTCTTTGAAGGTTTTTAAGCAGAGGCTAGATGGCCATCTGACAGCAATGCTGATTCTGTGAACCTGGGCAGATCATGAGAGGGAGGGCAGGAGGAGTTACATCAGTGCTTAGTTCTCATGGCCCCTTCTTACATACCCAAGGTAATGCCCATCACCACCTTGGGGTCAGGTAGCAATTTTCCCCAGGCCAGTTTGGCTAGGAATCCTGATAGTGTTTTGCCATCTTCTGGGCATGGAGCAGGGGTCACTGGGGGTGCGTGTGGGGGAGGTAGTTATGAATTTCCTGCATTGTGCAGGGGGTTGGACTAGATGACTCTGGAGGTCCCTTCCAACTCTATAATTCTATGACTCTAAGTGCCATCCAGTGCAATTGAACTTGGTGCGCAATGCGCATAAGACCACAGCCTTAAATGATTCCCATGCCAAGATGTGTTTTTAATCCAGACGCTGATCTACAAACCTGCTTCCCTCCAAGTGAATTGAATATTTGCTCCAGATTTCAAGGAAGCAGGCAAAAATATTAACTTGCTCTTTCCTCCAGAGAGCCTGGTTCTGAACGGCAATGCACACAGCAGTGCAGAAGAGTGGAATGCCGGGATTCTGTGAGTCTATGATTCTAGTTTACGTTATTTATAGTCTGCCTTTCTCATGGAGACTCAAGGTGGGTTACACAGTGAAAGTCAATATAATGAATAGGACAGTGTTTCTAATAAACATTGTGATAAGAACGGGATTCTAGAAATTTGAAACAAAGCAGTTTGTCATGAGTTTGGCAAAACTCTGCTACTAACTCATTTTATTTCATCGAGGTTATATTAAACCTGTAGTTCTCAGCTTTCCCCTCTTTTACAGAAAATATTTATTTATTTAGAGGCATTCTGTTATAATGTTTATCATTTATGATAAACGTTAAGGACAAAAAAATGGGACTAAATTTGATTGCTATGTTTATGGGTAAATCCCTTGTAGGTAGGGTTAGTAGGAAGTTGCACATCACTTGCAGGTGAGCAGGGTAAATAGGGGATTAGGAAAAAGACTGGATTCGAACTTGGGTCTCCCAGATGCTAATCAAAGTCTACACTCTAACTATGAGCAGAACCACAAGTGACAAAAGGCACAGATTGGACACTTGTCAGCTTCCCTCAAGTTTTGATGGGAAATGTAGGCATCCTGGTCTTGCAGCTTGGCTCTCCGACTGCTGTCTAATGGACTTTTCAACTGTCACTTGTCCAACATTCCGCCAAGCTGCCTACATTTCCCGCCAAAACTTGAGGGAAGCTGACAAGTGTCCAACTTGTGTCAGGCATCACTTGTAGTTTGGCCCTCAGTCTTCCATCCTTCCAAGGTCGGTAAAATGAATATCCAGTTTCCTGGGCGTAAAGTGTAGATGACTGGGGAAGGCAATGGCAATCCACCCCATAACAAAAAGTCTGTCAAGAAAATATCATGATGTGATGTCCCCCTATGGGTCAGTAATGTAGGCGTCCTGGTCTTGCAGCTTGGCTCTCTGACTGCTGTCCAATGGACTTTTCAACTGTCACTTGTCCAACATTCCGCCAAGCTGCCTACATTTCCCATCAAAACTGGAGGGAAGCTGACAAGTGTCCAATCTGTGCCTTTTGTCACTTGTGGTTCTGCTCTATGGCATGATACTGGTTTTTCGAGTTCGATACTTGCATTGCTAGAATATAACACATTAATATGTTTTCAATGTTTTTTCCCCCTACTCTGTTTTAATGATATGACTAGAAACAAAGCCCATTGTGAGGAAAAATACAACAGGCTCTAGAAAGGGAAGAGTGGACAGGCAAGCATTCCCTCCTCCTCCATCACTGATCCCGGCCAGTGAAGGAGGGGGGTGGGCATTGCCACCTGCTCCACTCCTAATACTGGCTGGGTTAAGGCAGAGAGTGGGCATATCCACCTGCTCTGCTCCTGATCCCAGCTGGGTGAAGGGGGGAGGGCACTGCCAACTGCTCCACTCCTAATAACAGCTGGGTTAAGGCAGAGAGTGGGCATTGCCATCTGCTCCACTCCTAATACCCGCTGGCTGAAGGGAAGCAGGTATTTCTATCTGCTCCGCTCCTAATATCAGCTGGGTTAATGCAGGGGGCAGGCATTGCCACTTGCTCTGCTCCTAATACCAGGTGGTTTAAGGTGGAGGGTGGGCATTGCCACCTGCTCCACACCTACTACCAGCTGGCTGAAGGGGGGCAGGCATTGCCAACTGCTCCGCTGCTAATACCAGCTGGGTGAAAGGGGGTGGGCACTGCCACCTGTTCCACTCCTAACACCAGCTGGCTGAAGGAGGGGCGGGCATTTCCACCTGCTCTGCTTCTAATATCAGCTGGGTTAAGGTAGGGGGGTGGGCATTGCCACCTGCTCCACACCTAATACCAGCCAGGTTAAGGTGCGGGGGGGGGGCATTGCCACCTGCTCTGCTCCTGTTCCCGGCCTGGGCTTTCCACCACAGCATGTTTTCTGGAGCGATATGTTGAGTTACCTGGGCTTTGCTCTGAGGCATCACCCTCTGGTGGTGCACCAGGGTATAAAGTGAGTTGTCTGAAACACGCTTACTCAATTATATAGTAAGATTGGGACTGCGTTTTCATTATCTGCTGCTGTTTCCGTCTTTAGATCATTTTATCTTTCCAACTCTAGTTTCCCTTTTATACTTTTTATGGAGATTTATTTCAGCAATCTCACTGTGTGCTGCCTGGCACATTTGGAGCAGAGACGAGGGAAGGGAAATAATTTCAAATAACGAACGAATGAATAAAGAACAATGATAGCGAACTTTCTTCAAACTGCAGATGCATGTTTCGAGACAGGTTGAAACAGCGGGGGGATGTATATATATCGCCTTCACGCACTGCTGGTGGACTTTTCGGAGGTATCCGAAGAGATACTGCAAGAAAGAGGATGCCAGATAAAATTGGCCCCTTGCTCTAATCCCACCAGGGCTTTTTTGTGCTGTGAAGAAAAGAACGTTCAAGGGAATGTCTGGATGTGTCCTTGCTTCTTCTCAATCCACATCTGTCTTTACCGTTCAAAGCAAGGCAGGATTTCCCCCCAAGTACTTTTGCCTGTTTGCAGCGTCCCATTAGGATTTCAAGCAAGCTGAAGCGATCGTGTGGAAGTGGCCGCCGATTTCTTTTAAGGAATGGGAGCAAAACGGCATGGCTTCCCCTTTTGAAAAGTCTGATTCCACGTCTTTTGCGGGTCATTTCATCCAAAACTTTCCATCGGTCTCACCCCAACCCAGTTAGAGATGTGTGTAAGGGTGTGCGGGAGGAATTACTTCATGCAGGGTATATAAGTCGGATTTGGGATAGTCCAAAGATATCTGGATTCCAAGATCCCAAATTAGATTTCTAGTGTCGGTATTCATGGGGAGAAGCAGTGCATGTGTGAATTCCCACCGCTTTTTATTTGCAAGCTGAGCAAAAACCCCAGAGCTTTCACTGAAACAGAAGAAATGCTGTCCCGTAATGCTCTTTGGAAGGCAGCCGTTTGGCATGGAAGAGCTTGCTTTATTATTACCTGCAAGCTGTCTGTGAATTTTTACTCCCTTTTAACAGTCTTGGTTTTACACACCTCAGCGGAATGAATATGCCATTCGTGACAACTTCTGAATCGTCGTTCTGAGCAGGTGACCTAAGAAGGATGTTACGGATGAGATTCTATGGATCCCCGAGGTCCATCCACGTCTGCTAGAATGTTGGATGTGAAAGCAGAGATTTTTGTAGAGAGAAGCAACCCAACCTTCGACTGTGCAAAACTGCTCTATCTAAGTCCAGTATTACTGTGCACCAGAGATACTTTAGCAAGTTATAACATGGCTATACAAATAAACTATACGAATATGCGTCAATGGCAAAATTAATATATTATATAAATAATAAGCAAATCCTAGAACTGGAAAGCTTTTTTGATTATGTAGCTGAAAATTAAGAATAACTAAGAACAATGATCAGTAAATAGATCAGCTGTCAAATCTGTAATTCAAAATGCTGAATATAGAATGCTGAATTTAAATGGATTTTCATATAAGTAAGTTTGATCGTAGCTCATAGAATGTGTTTTTTAAAAAGAGGATGGTGTGGAGAAATACTTTATAGTTTATTTATTTTGTTATATATAACTATCTCTGATTTACACAACTAGGTTATACAATCCCTTTTCCCTTTCTGTATCTCTATTATTATTATTATGTTTTTAAAAATAAAATATATTATTTTAAAACAACAAAATAAATATGGTTTAAAGATACAGTTTCTTTATCCGTCCAGGATTGGCTTGGATGAGATTTGAACCTGACACCTCTCATACCTCAAGAATTCTAAAGCTAGAGCAACAAGCCAGACATTAATGATCATGATCGTGATCATGATCATGATCATGATAGCTCTTATATACCGCTCTTCTAGACAGATTAGTGCCCCACCCAGAGTGGTGAACAAGTCAGTGTTATTATTATCCCTACAATACAGCTGGGGAGCTGGGGCTGAGAGGAGTGGCTTGCCCAAGGCCATCTGCTGAGCTCATGGCCAGAGTGGGATTCGAACCAGCAGAGTGCTGATTCACAGCCGAACCAGTTAACCACTGTGCTACAGCAATTCATTTGAACATGAATCTCCTTGCATGGAATGAGGCAACCATTGGGTCTACCAGGGCCGGATCAACGGGAGGGGCAGGGGTGTAGTCTGCCCCCAGCACTGCAAAAGAGGGGGGTGGCTGGGAGGCTGCCCGCGCCATTCGCCTGCCCCACAGGACAGGGGGCGCACGACAAGCCAGCCGCCCCTGTCCTGTAGGCCAGGCAAATGGCACGGGTGGCCTCTCAGCCACTCGCGCTGCCGCCACCAGCTCCACAGCACGCCGGGACAGCTGGCTCGCCACGGGGCGGCACGCTCCGCCCTGCATGATGACGTCATGCAGCGCTGGGAGCGCACACGTGCTGTGCACGTGCACAAGTGGCCGGTCTTCGGTTGCCCTGGGCACTGGCAACCGTAGATCCAGCCCTGGGGTCTACCTAGTTCAGCATTATCTTGTCTGACTAGTACGAGATCTCAAGGCAGAGAAAGGTTCCTCTCAGCAGTGTTGCCAGTGATTCTTCAGTTGGAAATTGAACCTGGGATCCCCTACAGGCAAAGACAGTTCTCAAGAGAGGCCATGGCTCAGTGGCAGAGCATCTGCTTGGCATGCTGAAGGTCCCAGGTTCAATCCCCAGCATCTTCCATTAAAAGAATCAAGTAGTAGCCGATATGAAAGACCTCTACCTGAGACCTTGGAGAGTAGACAACACTGACCTCGATGAGCCAATGGTCTGATTCAATATAAGGCAGCTTCATGTGTGTATAAGGTAGTCTTACCACCAAGCTACTTCTTCCAAGGTAGTGAACTGTGCAACCAAATAACCCCAAATGTTAGGTTCAGAATCATACGGAGGATTCCGATGGTGACTGATCATATGAAACACGCAGCAATACCTTGTGTGAATTCAGCCATAGTCGAGTACACGCATGCATGAGGGCATCATCAAGAGGTGACTCACATGATACGTGTGAGGACTGAGCCATCCCAGATTTGTTATTATGTGCTGTCAAGTTGCCTCCGACCTACGGCGACCCTATGAAGGAAAGACCTCCAAAATGTCCTATCATTAACAGACTTGCTCAGATCCTGCAAATGTGGCTTCTTTTATTGAGTCAAGCCATCTCATTGTAGGTCTTCCTCTTTTCCTGCTGCCTTCCATTTTTCTCAGCATTATTGACTTTTCCAGAGAATCTTGTCTTCTCATGATGTGACCAAAGTACGATAGCCTCAGAGCCGACACAGACGTGACGAGATACTAGAGTTCAACTCGTGTTTCCTTACCTCAAGGTTTGTCGGGAAGTGTAGGTGTCCTTGCAGCTTAAAGTTTAACATTTACAGAGCAGCAGGAAGGGAAGTGCAGGCTTGGGGCACCTTTCCTCCCGCTCTGTAGGTGCATCACTGCATTTCCTCTTCCCCCGCTTGTGCGGCTTGGAGCTACATAGCCCACTCGAACGGAGCGTCACTTCACCTCCCCCTCGCTCAGCCCCCACAGAGTGACGCTGGGCTATGCAGCTCCGGGCCGAACGGCTTCGGGCGGGGGCCAGGTGAGTGAGGGGAGGGAGATGCAGCAATGTTCTGGGCATCTTTCCTCCCACTCTCCCGGTGCAGCCTGGCGTCGCTATGTGGGGGCCAGGCCAGGCAGGGGGGGGGAGACGAGGCGACACTCCGTGCGAGCAGGCTATGTCACGTCTGTTTCAGCTCTCAGTTTTGCCATTTTAGCTTCTAGGGAGAATTCAGGCTTGATTTAATCTAGTACCCACTTATTTGTCTATTTGGCCCTCCATGGTATCCACAAAACTCTCCTCCAGCACCACATTTCAAACGAATCAATTTTCTTCCTGTCAGCTTTCTTCACCATCCAACTTTCACAGCCATATGTAGTAATGGGGAATATCATAGTTTGGATTATCTTGATCTTGGTTCCCAGAGAGACATCTTTAGCTTTAAGGATCTTCTCTAGCTCCAGATATATTACGCCAAAGACATAACACCCTTTCCAACTAATGCATCCTCAAATGTTTTTCAATGGAGTCCATTCACACAGTCGGTTGTCAAGAAACCTACAGCTATTCTGGGGCCATGCACAAATTCCCACAAAGTGCAAAATGTTGCAGATCCAGAGAGATCAGCAGCCATTAATGTTGAGGAGACAGACACAGATGAACACCGAAGAATAAGACCACAAAAAAAATTACATAGTGTTTATATAAGTCTGGTTTCCCCCCATTCCTCATTTAAACGACTGATGGTGGAGCTCAGCAAGGCAGTGGAGATGGTTAACATGGATGATGTATGTGCAGAAAGCCACCTTGGGGAGGAGTCATGGCTCAGTGGAAGAGCATCTGCTTGGCATACCAAAGGTCCCAGGTTCAATCCACAGCATCTCCAGTTAAAAGGACCAGTCAGTAAGTGACCTGTGCCTGAGATCTGCCAGTCAGAGTAGACAATACTGATCTTGATGGGCCGATGGTCTGATTCAATATAAGGCAGCTTCATGTGTTCTACCTGGCAAACAGGCTTAAGCTGTACCCAAACCAGCTGAATTGCGCACTGAACAACTGACTCTGTTGGGTGCTTGAATCTCCCTAATCTGGATCTTGGCCTTTCCATTCTGGCTGTTTCCACATGTCCTTTAAGGGGTGGCCCACTCACTGAATGTGGATGACTTTTCCCTTTCACTCCAGATGTCTCCGATTTCAAAATGGTAGCAGGCAGTTTGGCTTCTGTTTTTTCGGCACCTTTTCTGAGAATGCACTTACCGCAGTGTCAGAAAAGGTGCCAAAAAAACGGAAGCCAAACAGCCTGCTACCATTTTGAAATCGGAGACATCTGGAGTGAAAGGGAAAAGCCACCCGCGTTCAGTGAGTGGGCCGTCTCTTTAAGGACGTGTGGAAACGGCCACTAAATCACTACGTCACACTGATTCTTTTGCGCACAATTGTCCCCTTAAACTGTTAAAACTTTGTCTCAGTCCTTTTGTTCTAGCCAGCATTCGCTAAGGAACCATGCTGGATTCTCTCTTCTTGGTTGTCGGCTGGCCCAAACAAAGTACCACGATGTATCATCGCCGAACTGTGTTTGCCGAGAGCAGGAGAAGTTCTTCTGTTTAAACATGAAAAAAGCTTTCTGGGGGGAAAAAAGGGGGTCATGTTCTTTTTATCGAACCCATGGGGTTGGGCAAGACACGTTATCTACAATCCACTTGGTCAATAAAGTAACCCTTATGATTTTACCAGAAGTAGGTTTTAGCAAGGAGAAAGAGAGAGGGAGAGAGGGTGGTGGCAAGAGTTGGCTGGGTGCCAGTAAATTTTATGGATGAGACTGGGTCGGTTTGATGATAATAATGTCGACAGACTTGGAGTCGGCCTCAGTTGCCTTTCAGGGGAAAAAAATCTCAACGCATTAACCTGAGAAGCAACATTAAATCTGAACCTGTTCTCCTGACGGCTCATTTTCTGAGCAAGACCCTTCAAACTTAGCATGCTCCGGGGAGTCCATAACATACCAAAAAAGAAGAAAAAAAGAACTGGAGAAGGTTGGCTGCTGTTTTCCTGTTTGTACTTTTTACGATCCCTCTTCCCGACAGAGCCCGTGGAGGTGTGGGAGTTGGAGTATCGTAATCATCTGTTGATGTGTTGGGAAAAGAGACTGAAGGCAAGATGTATAGTCTCTCACCAGCACCCCCTTCTGCTCCCTGACAGAACACAGCTAACCGCAGTTGAACATCAGACCGTAAAAGAAGCCACACTTAATCGGACCAAGTCCGGCATTGGCCGTTTTCACGCTCGTTAACATTGCGCAAAAATCATGGAACAAGAGTGTCTTCGTGGCACGATTTCTGCCATCATCCCGTCATGATTTCATTTTCGTGACGCGATGGTATCAGAAATCGGGCCATGAAGATGCCGTCGTTCCATGAATTTTATGCGATATTGAAGAGTGTGAAAATGGCCATCTTGTTTCCAAAGGTGGCCAGCCACAAGAAATAACAACAACAACAACAACAACAGAGTGCATATATACTGCTATTCTGCACAGATTAGAGCCCACTCAGAGTGGTGAAAAAATTCTGTTATTATTATCCTCACAGTACTGATGGAGAGCTGGGCTGATGGGAATGGCTTACTCAAGGCCACCTGCTGAGCTCATGGCAGTCACGGGAGTTGAACTGGCGGAGTGCTGATTCACATCCCAACCACTTAGCCACTATGTTACAGCAGCTCACATAATAGTGCCCTATTATACTGCTCTTCTAGACATGTAAGTGCCCCACTCAGAGCAGTGAACAAGGCCAGTGTTGTTATTATCCCCACAATACAGCTGGGGAGCTAGGGCTGAGAGGAGTGGCTTACCCAAGGCCACCTGTTCAGTTCATGGCAATCGTGAGAGTCAAACCGGCAGAGTGCTGATTTGCAACCCAACCACTTAACCTCTATGGTATGATATAGCTGAGTCCAGTGTCAAGAGCTTTCCCTGTTGACTGCTCTCCAGTGTCTTGACAATTGGAGGCTTTCTGTCTCTGATCCCAGAGACCTGTTGTGGCTATCCTGCCTAATAGCCAACCATAGACTTGTCCTCCAGAAACTGGTCCAATCGCCCTTTTCAATCTGACATCTCAACATCATGTGGCAGTGAGTGCCACAGGTTGATGATGCACAGTGTAAAAAACAGCTTCCTTTTTCTACCTCAAATCTATTACTAGTTGTTTTCATAGGGTGACTGTGAGTGCTATTATTATTCTCATTCCTATAATAGTGGCCTGATATAACCCTGTAAGGATGCAATTGATAATTGATAATTGAATTGATAATTGAATAAGAGCAAAACTAAGCAGACTTCTAAGGCCTTTGACTTCAGTGGACTTAGAAAGGAGTAACTCTGCTGAGGATTGCATTCCCAACATGTTCTGGCTATCTATCAAAGGAATATATTTGGCAATCAGCTAGACGTGAAACTGCCTCACCTTCTAACATATCGTATTTAGAGGAACGGAATGTGTTGCAAATTACTCATTTAAAGAATTGCACATTCTTAGTCTTGCTTCATGAATCTTAATGCATCCTCTTTTTTCTCATTTACAGGTATAATCCTATCTGGTGGCAATCAACAGCTATTAGTCATTGAACCTCCATGTCCAGAGGCAGTATACCTGAGTAGCATTTGATAAAGAACAGGGCGACAGTTGAATGCTCTTCATACAAGCTGCCTGACCTAGAGCCAAACTATACGAGATGCCCAACGTGTGTTCTTCATGTGTCAGGTTCCGCGAGGTTCTCTGGGTGGTGTAGTCTTACAAAGAATAGCCATTTTGTCTCTTGCAAAAAGCCTTGGCTTGGGTTTTCCTCCGGGACTTGGGGGCAGGGGAAGTAACAGGAGGCAGGAAATCCAGGGCCAGTTTTTGCAAGAGAGAGAGGGAGAGACAGTATTACCCCCACCTCTCTTCTCCTTGGCGGAGAATCGCATCACGGATTCTCTTTCTCTCTTGCAAAAAGCTACCCAGATGTCCTGCCTCCTGTTATGTTCACCACCATCCCGCCCCCAAGCTCCCAGAGGAAAATCCAAGCAGAGGCTTTTTGCAAGAGACAGAGAAAGAATCTCTCCCATTGCTCTTCCTCCAGTGGAGAATCACATCGAGCGGCTGTTCTTTGTAAGACTACGCTACCCAGGGAACCTTTCAGGACCCAACACGTGTGCTGGTGTCTCGTGTAATTTCCCTCCTAGTTGATGGCTAAGAAGTTAAAGGCTTCACGGACAAGGAAAACTCATGACTCTGCCTTCTTCTGACTTGGACCCTTGTAGTCTACAACCTGATCTGTTTGCTTGGAGATGCTGGAGATCAAACCTGGGACACTCTGAATGGAAAGCAGATGCTGTACCACTGAGCCACAGGGGAATGAAAGAACACACAGCAAGAGAGAGCACATGGAAGCAGTTCCAAGAATAAGGCAGAGCCACTTCCAAAGCCCATGATCTTGCACAGCTAACACCTGGTGGTGGTGGAGAGCGCCCTTAAGTCATAGCTGACTTATGACTACCCCAGCAGGGTTTTCATGGCAAGAGACTAACAGAGGTGTTTGCCATTGCCTGCCTCTGCAACCCTGGTCTTCATTAGACTAACCAAGGCTGACCCTGCTTAGCTTCTGAGATCTGACAAGATCAGGCTCACCTGGGCTATCCAGGTAAAGGTGATAAATTGTTATTGCATGGCTGATGCCAACCAGCATCCCTTCTGTAACATCTATCAAAGTTTATGTGCTTGGAGGTGCCCCAGACCATCACTCACTGGCTTTTACTTCTAGGGAGGGGCAGGGAAATTCTGGTCTTGATGATGGCACGCCCACAGATCACCTTTGGTTAGATGAAATTGGAAAGAGGCCGTGATTAGATTTAGCCTGCAAATGGTAGAACTGAGCAAAGGACTCAAACCAGGATATTTCAGATGTGGAAGGAAGAGAGAGAACAGAGTTTGTGACGGATATGGAAACTGACAGAAGCGAATGTTCGGGTCTCAGCATCTTTTACTGTGTCTTGAAACCTTCAGATACAGGCATGGAAATCTGGAACGTCTATTGTTTCTGTAGGGGTGATTGTAATTTCCAAACTATAGGGAGGTAGTTAGGGGCCCTTTCCCCAAGACCCAAATTTCTCTGTTTTTTTAAAAAAAGATTCCCATCATCTGAATAGCTCCCAGCAAAAGCATTTTTTGCAAAATGGTTCATGCCTCATTGACGGCCAAATGTCTGCTTTTGGCTGCATCGCACGATGCTGCGTCGGCCTTCTCCCAGTTCTTCAGTCGCTTTTCTCACATCAGGCCTTTGGCAGATCTGTGTTTTTGGCTTGCTGCGATGAAAAGAATTGTTTGATTCTCCCCGCTCCCCCTTCCTTTAAAGATGCTTTCTCCCACATGTGCTTTGAGAATGTCTAGCTTGTCATTCATTCCCCCCGTCTGCCTCCAATGCATTCTTTTGCTCAGACAACGATTTGGATCAACACCCCAGGCCCCTCCCAGGTGCCGAAGAAGAAGAAAAAGAAGAAGGAGGAGGAGAAGGAGAAGGAGAAGGAGAAGAAGGAGAAGGAGAAGGAGAAGGAGGAGAAGACAAGAGAGGAAAGAAACAGAGAGAAAGAACAATGACATATTTGCATACCTGGGAGAATAAGATCACATGCAAGCGCGCAGAGCAAACACTGTTGACTGTGAAAACAAGGGAGTTGCCCTGCAAAATATTAGTCATTTCAAGTTCCCCCCTCCCCAAATTTGTAGAATGGAGTTCAGGCTGATCTCTGCATGGTTCCGCTGGGAGAATGCTACAGCAACATAAACATAACCCTGTTGGATTACATCACAGGTCCAGGGTCTGTCCTCTATTTCAGCTGCAGCCAGCCCATTCACCATCAGGCAAGACAGGAAGGCAGGAGGGGAGATCTACCTTCGTCGCCCCCCCCCATCAAACTAAACAGGCAGAAGTAGGACCGGAACTCAAATTCCCCCAATCTCTGCATACATTGAGAGACAGTGTTGCTGAGTGGTTGGAGTGTCGGATTAGAATCTGGGAGAACGAGGTTGAAATCTGCACTCTGCCTTGGAAACTCGCTGGATGATCTTGGACCAGTCACTCTCTTGTAGCCTATTTATTTAGAACATGCGCACACCTCTGCCTTTCTGCTCAGCATCTCAGTGAGCATTTCAGGACCCAATCCTTAGGACTGTTGTTGCGGGACGGAAAAAAAGGAGCCAAGGAAGATACCAACTGCCTTGAGTTTCCATGAATATTCATATATGCAAAACAGTAAAGAGTCCAGCAGCACCTTTAAGACTAACTAACTTTATTGTAGCATAAGCTTTTGAGAACCACAGCTCTCTTCATCAGATGCATCTGACGAAGAGAGCTGTGGTTCTCGAAAGCTTACGCCATGACAAAGTTGGTTAGTCTTAAAGGTGCTACCGGATTTTTTAGTATTTTGCAACTACAGACTAACATGGCTAACTCCTCTGCAATTATGCAAAGAGATGAGGGGTTGTAGCCCTCATCACTCCAGAAAGCAGGCAGGACATTCCAGCTCTTAGTGTTCTTTCTCCTACGGAACTCCCTGCCTCCTTATCTTTGCTGACGCTGCTGGTTTTCTATTGGCAGAGAACATTCCAAAACCCAAACAGTGACCCCCTCCAGTCTAAAGTGGCACATTGTTCCACCATCTCAAACTCCCACCACCTCATTCCAGAGCCGGCATCTGCACATGGAAAAGTGTGCATGTTCCAGGGCCCATGGCTGCTAGTTGCGGGGGAGGGCACTGAAGCTGACTCCTTATTCCCACATCTTCACCTGCGCTCACGCCCTTCCGCTGCCTGCTTGTGCATACTTTGGCATCTCTGCTTCCAGCTGCATAGGCTGCCTAGCGTTACAGGAGAAGGGCATGTGGGTGGCACACAAAGCATCGGCATTCTTGATGGCTGTGATAGTGGCACTCCTGGCTGCACACACTGCCCAGCATCATCGGGGAAAGGGCATGCAGGCGGTGCGGGCAGCTGTGATTGCAAATGGCAGGAGAGGTTGCAAGTAGGCAAAGAAAGGATGTCTGGGCAGGTGGGAGCACATGGGAGGGAGGTAGAAAGGGAGGCCTAGTAATGGACACGGGGGGGGGGAGCTGAGCACTCTCTGCCCAAGCCGCCCCCCCCCCCAAACCTGGAACTGGCCTTGCTTCATTCTCCTGAAACAGGACAAAGTCAGTTCTAACATACGTCCTTTGGCTCACAGATTCCCTCTCTAACGGGTGCCATCCTATGCAGAGTTACTCGGTTCTAAATCAGTTGAAGTCAATGGGCTTAGACTGGAGTATCTCTGCATAGGATTGCACTGTAAATAAAACTGCAGGCTACGTTATATGTGTAATCCCTGCAATAAGTAGCGTTCTACTGACAATCAGGAAGATTGAGTGTGCTTAGTGGACAGAGCATCAGACTGGAAGAACCTGGAAGTCCCAGGTTCGAATCCCTGCTCTGCCATAAAGTTCATTGGCTGACCTTGGGCCATTTACTTTCTCTCATACACACAACCTAACCTACCTCCTACTGTTATTGTGATGAGATAATGTATGTGGGAGGGAAAGAACCAGGAAAGTCACCCCAGGCTCCTTGGAGAAAGGTGGATTTTTTTAAAAAAAAGATAGCTAACCATCCATTACTTACTGGTCTGACTTTGTTCTTGCAGATAACCACCATTTGTGGTCTAAAGAGCCAGGACGCTTTACAGTTGGTCCAAGAAAAATAGAACCCCACTTCTGGAGCTGCCACTTTACAATGGAAGTCTATTGGTGATCTTGGGCCGTTCACTCTGTCTTAGCCTGCCCTACCTTACAAGGTTGGTGTGAGGATAAAATGAAAAAGAGGAGAATAATATTGTAAGCTGCTTTGTTCTCCATTGAGGAAAAAAGTGGGGTGTAGATGTCAGAAGGAAGGAAGGAAGGAAGGGGAAACCTCATGATCTGGCAACCTCACCTTTGTCTAGAAGTGGAATATGCAACACGGTGTTACCAGAACTGCTCTTTATTATAATGGGGAATTAGCTGTAGCAGTCTGTAACTATTAATATTAAGCGAGGATCATAACCTATGTTTACGGAGGTCCCGATCCCAGACACTCTAGTGAAAAAGAGGCAGACAAGGAGTAAGGTCCAAACACGTGTATTGAGTGTAGCGTAAGCCTAGCTTGCACAATCATACAAAGAACATACAAGGTCTAAGAAATATAGCGTAGGAAATACAGAGACGTTCGCATTAGCTGGTTCCCAACGATGATAGGGGGAATACTCACAATCCTGGAGCGAAGCAGAGACACGGCAGCGAGGGTGGCCCAATGCCAGCACTGGAACCACAGACGGACAGCAAGGAGGTCTGGATAGGGAATGGCCGAGGCACCGAGTGGTCTGGGAGACCAGCTTAAATACCCCAAAACGTACCCTGGGGCTGGTGCTGTACTTGGTGGTTCTCACAGTTTAAAACAAAGGGTCTAATGGGCTACTGAATGGCTTGGATGGGCCACTTTGGTAATCAGATTGTGATAAGTGACACCTCAGGAAGAGGGGACAAAAGAGGGAGGGGGAAATCCGAGTGGGCTGAAAGGATGTTCCAGCGGACAGGGCTTGTCCTGATGTCATCAGCTTTGGAATGCAGAGGTTTCTTTGAGATGCATTCTTTAAGTGCTTGGGATGGTCGGCACTTAGTTCCTTCTCCGGGGCGGCTCCTAAGATATGCAGAGCGGGGCGAGGGGCTCTCGCTGCGGACGTGGTGTGCCCGCTTCGCCGAAATGGCTTCTCAAAGCAGTCCTCTTCCCAGGGTCTTCTGTCTGCCTGAGAACATGGATGCCGGCTGGGCATAGCTGGGGCTGGATAGCAGGCTGCCCGGTAGCGAGGGCAAGCTCGGGGACCGGCCCGCGGGAGGCTCCAGGCGGGAACTGACCAGGGAGCGCCTAGCCAGGCTCGCTGGAGGTTTCCCCGGCAGGCGCCCGGCTGCTAGCAGCGGCTTGGGTCCATATGAGGCAGGCTTCCATGGAGGCAGGGGGAACAACACTTAAAACACAGTCCAAAGCAGGGAACAGGCACGGTCCGTGGTAGATGGCAGTGCAGGCACGGGGCACACTTGTAACACAGTCCAAAGCACACTGGGAAGTCCAGATACAGGTTAGGGCAGGGTTGCCCAGAAAGAGAGTCCTTTGTGCAGTTATTCAAACATGGAGTCAGTAAACTACACAGTCTATTGCAGCAGCAAGATAATTAGCAAGCAGGCAGGAAACTGACACGTGTATTAGAGCACACACGTGCAAAGCAGTCTTTGGTGCAGCAGTAAAACAGCAACGCAGGAAACTTTAGCACAGTTCATAGCAGGCTTCAAAGCAGGGGAGGGGGCCTACTTGGCAACAATTCCCCCCCTCGGAGACCCCGGGACGTCAGGCGCGCGGGTCTCCGAACTTGACTTCAAAGGCGAGGTGGTCGGCAATGTCCGGTGGTCGAGCTTCGAGCGAAGAAGGAGTGGGAAGGGAAGGAGGGGGAGGCGTCACTCAAAAATTTAGTTTGGAGAACCACCTAACCGAATAAGTGCAATTTAGATCAGCCAATGGGCTGCAGGTCTCTGGGTTCACACCAGGGGGTGTGCTAAGTGCAATCGTCAGAATAAATCGTAATAATTCATAGCAATAGTAATTCATAGTAATAGGCAGCAATGATCAATTCATGCATATAAATAGCAATAATTCATATTTGTGTACATTGATTAATTCATGGCTGAAGGTAATTCATACGGAGTTCATGATGGGTTAAAAGCATTAAAACCCAGGAGCAATTCATATACATGGATCAATTCATGGATAGTTAAAATCATAAATAGATACATAGGATTAAAAGCAGGGACAATTAAAAGCAATTCATACAGGGTAAAGTGAAGTGTGCAAGCATGGCATAATTCATTGAGGGTAGGCTAATTCATAAATGGTTAAAATCATAAATACAAATATATATATAGGATTAAAACAATAATTCAGGAAGTTAAAACCAATTTCATAGATGATAGCAGCAGTGGTAAAAGCAAGTGCGGGGAAACAATTCATGAGGGGCAGGCGGCGGAAGGGCTCATAGGGAACAGAAAAATAAACTCTGCAATTAAAAACCAAATCAATATGGCTGGATTAAAATCAAATTCATAGATTAGAACTGCCTCGGCGGAGGGAGTCAGGTTAAAAAGGCAATTCAAAAGGTTAAAATCAAATTCATAGGGATAAAGTTCATGGGCGCACTTGCAGTAGATAGAGGGAGGGACTAGTTCGGGGCTAAATTCATGGGAGTAAAATTCATAAAAGTAATGGAAAGAAATTCATAAGAAACGTAAAACAATAGAGCAGCAAAGATCACAGACGGCTCAGTCCGCAGTACAGCTGCTAGACTGGGTTGCATATTTACAGGAGCAAGCAAACTTAGTCCATGTGTTCCAAAACACACTTCCACCCCCCCTTGCTGTCTACGTCAATCCGCAGAGCAGGGTCGGCAGGCGGCGAGAAGGGCTTCAGGCACACAGTTCTAGTCCTCATGGAAGTGGCGCTGCTGGCGGTCGTTCGTAGGCAGGCCGTGGGCTGGGAGGCAGAGAAACACGTCCCCCCCTAGTCCACAAGAGGGCCTCGGAGCGGTGTCCGGCAGCAAAGCGTCCATGGGGCTGGTTCAGGATCCATACACATAATCATAACAACACAAGCATAGTTCATACCAGCACAAGCAATAAAACAAACAAGGGTTAAAGGAGGGCGCCAAGAATATCCCTTAAGGCAGAAGAAGGTCGGTGTTATAGTGATCCAAGCGGTGAGACAGCTGGAGTTGCTGGAGCTGTCGGCGGCTCCAACAGCCCAAATAAAGCAGTGAGGCACATAGTAAAACTTGAAAAGCCAAAATAACAATAATCGGGTGCAAAGCCAAATTGTAAATTCCAGTGGCAGTGGGGCTCCAGCCAAAGAGGGTTTCCCACCACGAGTGCTCGCCGGTGGTCTTGATCCGCTGGACAAGATCCAAAATCTCCTTGCCGTTGTGGGACACAACCAAAGCAGTAGTGTCCCCATCCCTCTGGATGCTCTGGAGGGTGCGGTGGAGCTGCGGGTGTGCCAGGAGCTCGTGGATTAGCTCCAGACCGATGCCAAGGGGAATGGGCTTCACATGTCGATAAATGGAGGGTGCCACCAGGATCTCTTCTTGGGTCCAGACCGGTACCGTGTAGGTGAAGTCGCAGGCTGCCACCGAAGACAGGTTGCAAAAGCAGCGATTGACTCCCGGGATCACGGGCTTGGGCTGGAACGAGTTCAGGATCACAAAATCGCAGGCCGTTCGCACGCAGGCACATCCTTTCCCAATATAGACCACAGCGGAGCTGTTCTCCTGGACGACCTCGAAAGAGCACTCGTTGAGGGCGTCGACTTGCGGGGCTACACAGGGGTGATGAGGTGCAAAGGCTCGGTCTTGGCAAATGAAGCCGGTCTGGTCTCGATGCTGGCACCCTTGGAGGCTGACGAGCCGCCATCCGGTCGGGGTGAAGCGGGCCCAATGGTCGGGGTGGCGGGCGTAGAGGACCTCGGTGTCGCTGACTTGGAGTCCCAGAGGCACGACTGGATACACATGGAATGACTCGTGCGCACTGGCCGTTAATAAAAATAATTTAAGCTCCTGGGTGGTCGGTGAGAATGAGGAATTTACGAGAGACCACCAGGATTCAAGCTCCAGTTCTATGGGTGACAATTTGGGCATAATCAATCTTTTAATTTCCAGGGGCAAGTGCCCGTCCATGGCTTGCCGAATTAGCCCCATGGCCACAGCCTGGTTTAATTGTTGGGCTTGCATACATGCCATGGCTATTGACACGTTGCGTTCAAAAGACTGTGTCCCTTTGAGCAGCAGAGAAAAATCTCTTTCAATTTGACTCTCCCAGTTAACTAAAATGGAGCTGATCTCATGTTGCCCATTCGAAATGGAATTTAGGGACTGCACCACCGGTTTACCTAAGTCGGAGATGCTAGTCGTGACATGGGCAAACTTATTAGCGAGAGTCTCTATGTTGACCGAATCCATGATTGCTAAGCCTCCGGCTGCAGGAGCAGTCCAGTCGGCAATGCTTCGTCTGGCACGCGAGAGAGAGGGGGAAGGATCGATCCACAGTTGTAGCCATGCATTCCAACCCTTGCTACCGGCCTCCAGATAGGGAGCGCACTGCGGCAGCCTCTGGGTTACATTTAGTTCAGCTAAGTCTATGCGGATCTCTTTTAAAGACATTTGCGGGCGGACTAGAACTCTCTCTCGAATGTCAGTTTTCAAAACATGGGAGCCCACTATGTGCGTGCCGCCTTGGCTCAATTGCTCATTGCTAACAATCAAAGGGTCAATTTGGATGGTGTGGGTCTCCTGGGTCCGGATCAGCAGGGAATAATTGCCTGGTTCATGAGTCAAATTTACAAAGAGCAGCCCAAGCCGGTGAAATTTCTCTACTAGGGGCTTAGTTTGGCATTCGGGCGTCTGTTGAACCAGTCTCCAATCGGGTGGGCCATGTTTGGCTAGGTCTTCCTCCTTTACAATCCAGGTCAGGTTCTCCCAGCGTTTTATAGCAAAGGAGAGAACTGCGCCTGAAGGGGGCGTGATAGTGACAGATGCAGATTCAGTGGCAGTAGTGCCTAGTAGGATGGTCATTCTAAAGGGGTCTCCTGCCTTCCATACTGCGGCCGACACTAAAATAACTTCACAGTATGGTCCGAGAGCCTCAGTGACAAATGGCGAGGTTTCGAAATTGGCAGGGGTGGTATATTTGTCTACCACCGGGACTGCGGTGGGGGCTGGCCTGATACGGGGAAGAAACATACAAGGGATCGGGGCAAGTGGTGACACTGTGTCAGTAGTTGAGTAGCATATTAATTCTTGGGACATGGTTTTCACTCCCACACATAAAATAACAAGCTCTGGGGGTCGGATCCACTGCTCTTCACAGCTGCGGAAGTTAGTGCGATCCGTGGGGGTGGTCATATTGCTCTGCTGTACAACCTTGCAGACCATCATTTCATTCCCTGCTAGAGTATTAATACATCTCCAGTGGGGGTAGGGCATTAATTTGGACGGGCGTCCCTCTATTAGGGTGCCTGCCAGCACGAGCAAACACAGAGTAGCCAGGTGCCTCATCTCCTGGCCTTCCTTTCCTTTCTGTAGTGAAAATATCCTGGGGAGACCTGCGGATATAAGTACAGGTTCCCTGAGTTTATTGCAGCAAAAATAAGTGAAGTAAAGCGGGGGGAAAAGGAGGGCGTTTTTCTGCCAGCACTGTCTGTTAAGCGGGGTTCGAACGAGAAGTCCCAGAGCACTAAGCGAGCCTTCCAGCTTGTTGCTCTGGGGAACTCCTGTGCGGGGGCTTCTTCCTATAGCATGTATATTTCAGAGGGGACGTCTTTGCGTCGGGCAAGGGTCGGCTGTACGTTAGGCGGGATTATGCAAACTCGCCCCAGGGGTCCCTGGGTGCCTAGACTATGTGGCCTTCAGGTGCCCCTTGCTCGGTGGCGGGCTGTTTTTATTTTGCGGGCTGAGAGCTATCGGTCCGGCTCGGCCTGGCCTTGCCGTTTTAAAAAGAAAAAACTAGAGAGCGGTTTCCATTAACTATAAGGGTTGCTGCAGACGGGGGCCCTCGTTTTAATTTTTCAAAAATAGGCCTTCGTCATATGTTTGCAGGACAACCAATTTTTGGGGGGGGACTCCCTCGGGAGGCCCCATTTTCTGGTTTAAAAAAAGGTACACCGGGCAAAAAGAAAAATGCACTGAGCACAAAAAGAAAAATACACTGAGCAAGAAGCATACGGGTGTGGGGTACTTTCGGGTTGCCCTCACTTGGAAGGCCTGGCAGGGCTTCATTATAACTTCAATATGTCTCCCCCCTTCTTTTCCCTTGTACGGTACGGGCAAGGGAAAAGATTTCGGTACGTGGGGCGAGCGGCTGCTGGCGGAAAGGGCCGAAGTGGAGCCGAGGGCGCTCGGCGGCGTTTATCGAAAAGCGGCGGAGACGGCCGAGATCTGCCGGCGCCACTGTGTCTGGGTTGTTCGGGGGTCATCTTGGCGCAGGGGATCCTGGCTATGTAAATGAGGCACGCTGCCCCTTGTGCGTGGCGAACGCACCCCAATGACATATTCCAGAGGGTACATATTTACAAAATACTGGCGGGTCTTTTACCTTTGCACTAAAGCGTACTGGATGGTGGCGCCGTATAGCAACTCACCATGACGAATATGAACATTAGTAAAAGAGGGATGTTGGGCTATCTGGGGGTCCTTTTCCAGGGGAGGCACGGCCCTCAAAGCCAAAGCCGACCATCATGCGAAAGCGTGGGTCTGGCAGGTGAGACCCCGAATCTACGTAGATGCGGGATCTTCACCAGCACGGCGGGTGAAATGTTTTCAAATACAGAGATCACCTTTATTGGTGTGTCTCCAATATTGGAAATGCATTCACTCTTGGGCTAAAGCCTCTCCAAACACTTTCACACACAGCAAATCTCTTTTGCCTGTGCAATTTTTTTCCCGAACATGCGGCTTACAATCCAATTAAGAATCACTCTCGGTGGTGGTCCTATTTGGCTTTGGTTGCCGTGTCTTCCCCAAGGGTCCCAACTGTGGGGCCCGCCTAATGAAGTTAAAGAATAGAATTGGAAAAACTTTGGACATTCACACCTATATCTACGTATTCTACTGTTTCTTTTATACTAAGGCTACAAAGGTCTGGTCTAAGGGAACACAGGGTATCTCTGGCCCAGGGTGAAGGGATATCTGGCGAATCACTGGGCAGAGGGGGGCTGGGCTGGTGGCGGCTCCCCCAGGATCATACACAGGAGGGGCAGTTTGCAGCGGCTTCCCTTTCCATTCTTTTAACTGAGAGGCGTGAAAGTATTTTAACCAAGTGCCTCCTGTCTTTCTCTGGATAGCTACCTGATAGACAGCTGGGGAGACTCTTTTCGTGATGGGGACTGGGCCCTGCCATTTGGCTGCTAGTGAATGCGCCTTTTGCGAGAACTTCCTGTACAGAACGAGCTGTCCTTCCTCCCACTGCCTGGGGTTCCTGACCCATCCTAATTTGCGGTCCATCTCTTTCTGAGCGGTGCCCAACTTCTGGGCCACTTGCATGTGGACGGCGTGTATAGATGAGAGCAGGTCTTGAACCCAAGCGTCATTAATCACTACGGGCTGCATATCAGAAGGGAGCTGCGTATCTAGCCAGAAGGCTTCCGGGAGCTGCATTCTTCGCCCTGTCATTACCATATGGGGTGTGAGCCCGTGAACTGCGGTGGTGCCTCTGATGGCCATTAGGATTATGGGGAGTTTTTCATCCCAGTCTCTCCCGGAGGAGCGAACCATTTTGCGGAGAGCCTCCTTGAGGGTCCGGTTGGTTCTTTCTATGGCGCCCGAGGCTTGAGGGTGGCCGGCTATGTGGAAGCGCTGCTGGATGCCTAGCGCCTGGCAAAGCTCCTGTGTGACTTCTCCGATGAAGTGTGAGCCTAAATCAGAGTCCATGACCCTCACAATGCCCCATCTAGAAAAGACATTGTTGAACAGTAGTTTGGCTGTGGTGGCTGCATTGTTGCGCTTGCACGGAAACGCTTCGACCCATTTGCTAAAGGGGTCTATGACAGTGAGACAGTAGCGATTGCCGCGAGGAGTGGGGGGAAGGGGGCCGATAAAGTCAATCTGTATGCGAGCCCAGGGTCCGTTAATTCTCTGATGCTGGAGGGGAGCTCTAGGTCCGGTGGGGTCTGCATTGACCATAGCGCAGGACAGACAGTTGTCTACCCATTGCGCTACTTCGGTGCGCATGCCAGGCCACCAACCAACCTCTTTTACCCTTTCCAGAGTCAGATCCTTGCCTCGGTGTCCCTGCTCGTGGACAAACTGAATTAAGTCAGCCCTAACTTCCAATGGCACTACCCAATGGCGTTCGCCGGCTGCATCCACTGCCCAAACTATGCCTTCCTCTTCTCTGATCATGAGTCTCCCTGTCTGATCCCTTCCTGCGGCTAGGAGGTCAGTTATTTCTGGGTCTGATTGCTGTAGTTGCGCTAGGTCTAGTGTTCCCGTAGTTCCCCGAGCCTGGCTGCGGGCTTGTGCGCGAGTGGTGACAGGGTGTAAGGGGCAATCGGTAGCTGGTTCCGGTAGGGGAGCATTTTCAGTGGCGGCTGCCTTGGCTGCGAGGTCTGCCTGGTCATTCCAATAAGCGGTCTCTGAGTTTGTCTTCTGGTGTCCCTTGACATGGGTAACCTGCGTTGGGCCTGAGCGGGACTGAAGGAGTGCTGCTACTTGCTGCCATAGCTGTAGGTGGGCTACGGGTTTCCCATCGCTAGCTCTCCACCCCTGATTCTGCCATACCGGGAGCCAGACCGTGGCGGCTTTGGCCGTCCAATCCGAGTCTGTGTAAATGGCAAGCGGGCTTTCTGGGGGCTCAAACTCAAGCACTGCCAGAAGCGCTTGCACCTCAGCCGCTTGGCTGGAATGGGGGCGGGCTGGACCTTTGAGAGTATGGGCGTCGCTCACTCGCACGGCGCCGTAGCCTGTCCGAGGAGAGCCTCCAACGTGAAAGGAGGAGCCGTCACAGAACCAGCATGTGAATCCGTTCTGTCGGGCTTCCTCTAGCGGGACTCCCCAGGTGACTGGCCAGACAACCTGCGGTGGCGGGTCCAGGGGGCACTCGTGCTCGGTCCCGGTTACCAATAGGCCGTAGGGGGCTGGAGGCTCGGTGGTCTCCTTTTTAAATTCCACTCCGCGGTTAACTAGGGCCAGGGTCCACTGCGCTATGCGGGCGTTTGAGACTTGTCCATCTTGTATTTTTCCCGACAGGATATATTTGAGAGGCGTGTGAGTGGTTTGAACTATTGTACGTGAACCTCCTATGATAAATTCCCAATGGGTCAGACTCCAAACTAGAGCAAGGCAAGTCTTTTCGCATGGGCTGAACTTGGTCTCTACTGCGGTTAGGTTGCGAGAGGCATAGGCTACTACTCTAGCGGTCCCCGCTTGCTGCTGGGTGAGCGTGGCTCCTATGCTCTTGTCTGATACTGCCAGCTGAATAAAGAATGGCTGAGTTACATCTGGATGGGCTAGGGCCGGGGCCGCGGCCAGGCTACGCTTTAGCTCGGCTAAGGCTGTCTGTTGCTCCGGTCCCCACTCCCAGGGAGTGTTCTTCTTGAGGAGAGCATAAAGGGGGCGAGCTTTGTCTGCAAAGGACTCAATGAAGTCTCGGGAAAAGTTAAAAGTTCCTAGAAGGGCTCTGAGGGAGGGGACATCGGTGGGTGCAGGCAGCTTGGAAATGACCTCCATTCGCTGGGCGTCCGGGGTGCGACCCTCGGGTCCCAGGGTCAGACCCAGGTACTTGACGCTGGTCTGAACCAATTGGGCCTTTTCCCTGCTTGCCTTGAACCCAGTCTCGCGGAGGAGTTCCAGGACTTCCCTAGTGATCTGGTGGGCTAATTCTTCCGTGGGGGCGTGGACTAAAATGTCATCCACGTAGCTCAGTACGTGGGGCCTCGAGGAGGGTTGGAGGCGTTCCCACATCTGAACCACATGGGCATGACAAATGCTGGGGCTGGAGTGGAATCCCTGGGGTGTCCGCTTGAATGCGTATTGCTGGCCGCGGAAAGTGAACGCGAACTTGTACCAGCAAGACTCATGCAACCGGATGGAGTGGAAAGCATTGGCCAGGTCTATGACCGAGTAGAACCGGGACCCAGCGGCAATGGCCGTTAGGATCTCATTGTACTTGGCCACAACCGGGGCAACTGGAGGGGTGGTGGCATTCAGGGCACGGAAGTCGACCGTCATTCTCCAGGTCACTCCATCTGCTTTTAGAACTGGCCACAATGGGGCGTTGCAGATGGACTGCATCGGGAGTATGACGTCCCACTCAAGGAGTCCTTCTATAGTCTTGGCTATCCCTGCCTCAGCTTCCGCTGGGTACTTGTACTGTCGTTGGGGAGGGGGGTCCTTTCCTTCAATCAGGACGCAGGCGCCCTTCACTATCCCACACTCGGCCTTGTCTGTCACCCACACTTCGGGAAAGTCCTGAACCCAGGGGTCTCCTGTGATGGGGGCGAGAGGGAGGGGGGCCTTAAGGGCTGCGCACCGATGGATTGCATTGACGAAGTCTGGGCCTCCTGGGATGCGCCACAGGAGCCCATTTGCTAGGTCGATGGTCAGTCCCTCGGCACGGAAAAATGGCATGCCCAAAAGTCCATCGTCTTCTCCCCGGTTTGCGCATGCCGAAATCCGGGTGGCCAGGTTCCCAACGGAGAGGGGAATATCCTGCCAGACCGGGGATTCCTGCATGCCGCCTCCAAAACCGGCGAGTTGCATGGTTGTGGGGGTCTGGGTGCCCTTCGTGACTAAGGTGGGCCGGAGTATGTTAAGTGAAGCTCCGGTATCTATGAGGAGAGTGGCAGGCTTCTTCTTTTCCCCGGGAGTCCCGATCCCTGCCTTCACTGTCGGTCTCCCCCATGTGTCCGGCTTTAGTTTGGCAACTATGCCCACGGAGGGAGACTGGGACTCGGGGCAACCCTATTCTGATCCTGCACACTGGTCGGTGGAAGCGGCGCTTCCTCTAAAGGGGTTGTTGGGGCTCGGTCGTTCCCGGACCGCAGCTATCGGGGGACTCGAGAAGGGAGGGTCCGGCGGTAAAGGGGGCGCTGACGGAGGTACTGGGGGCTGTTGCTGGTCTTCCCACTCCATGATCGCCTTCATTAGAACGGACGTGGGTTTCCCATCGAATAGCTCCATGTTCGCTCCAATGTTTTTGAGGCGCATCCATAGCTCCCAACGGAGGGAGTCCCTGGACTGGGGCGTGCTGCCGCGGTCCCGGTAGCCCTCGTGGTCGCCCTGCGATGCTCCCCAAGCGTTAGACTGATCTGGAGGCGGATAGACCTGATGATTGTACGGGTGTGATGCTCGCGAGTGAGAAGGGGCTAGGGGCGCCTCCTGTAATCGGGGCTCGTGGGGTCCCTGCTGGGAGGAGGAACTGTAACTCGGGGTGGGCGCAAAGGAAACTCCCGGGCGGTAGTCCCTTGGTCCTCTTCCCCGGTTAAAGCTACTGCTCCTTCCCCTCAGGATCCCTCCCCTTGCCTCCGGGTACGGGCTGCGTCCCTGCGGTCGGTATTGAGAGTGGGGGCCATGATTGGCATAGGTGACTGCACTTATCGGCTCGCTCTCCTTTCTACGAGAGGCCGGGGACTTCACATGGCGGATGGCGCCGGTCTCTCGCAACAGGCCAGCAATGCTCCTGATGCGGGATTCCAGCTCTCCCCATGTAATGCTCCCGGGCTCGACTCCTGCTAGGGCTAGGCGAGTGGTGCTGTTGAGCCCATCTATGACTGCCCTCCTGAATTCTAAGTCGTCGAAGTCCGGCATGTCGCTCAAATCTAAATCTACTTCGTCTGCTAGTTCGGCTAGGAGCTGTTTCCTGGCTAAATATGCCTCTGGATCCTCTCCGGGTTTTTGAGACTCTGCAATATACAGGGCCTTTAAACTCTTGGTGGGCCACAGGAAGGCACACAACTCTTTCATGGCACCATACTGACTGCGAGTGGCTAGTCTCCTGTTAGAAATGTATGCATTAAGAGAGGTGACTATTTCGGGGCTGGCACAATGGCGAGCCAGCTGAGCTACATCGGAGCCACTGGCGGAGGGTTGGGACATGGTCACGTGAGCAAACCATTGTATAGCTGAGTCTCGGTTCAGGGGTCCCATTCGATCCGCTATGGCTTGGAGCTAGGGATGTGCGTTTCGGCATTCAGAATGCCGAAAGAATGCCGAAATAAAAGTGTTTCGGCTTCTTTCGGGGAATGCCGAAACGTTTCGGGGAATGCCGAAACGTTTCGGGTAGCCGAAAGAAAAAAGCCGAAACGTTTCGGGATTCTTTCGGCTTTCTTTCGGCTTTTCAATGGGAAAATGCCTCCGTCTTCCCGGACGTCTGGGGGAGGCATTTTCCCACCGAATAAGCCCAAAATTGGTGGGGACCTTCCTCTAACCCTTCTCTAACAACCACCCAAGTTTCAGACAGATTGGACTTTGGGGGGCCATGTTATGGCCCCCCAAAGCAGGTCCCCCCATCCTCCCATAAGAAAGCGAAGGAGCAGCATATTGTTAGCATGCTGCTGCTAATCTTCTTCATTATTTCCTATGGGGAAAAAATGAAGAGGCAGGCTTCCTTTGCCAGGGGTGGCATTTTGCATGCAAAATGCCCCCAAGCCCTCAGGGGCCCTTCTCCCACCCCTCCTCCCACCCCCCACCAAGGCTCAGCCTGCTCCCACTTGGGGGGGGCATTTCATGGCCTCCCCAAGTAGGTGCTCTAATCTCTACCACTGACAGCTGGGGGAGGCTTGTGTTGCCAGGGGTGGCATTTTGCATGCAAAATGCCCCCAAGCCCTCAGGGGCCCTTCTCCCACCCTTCCCCCCACCCCCCACCCAGGCTCAGACTGCTCCCACTTGGGGGGGCCATTTCATGGCCTCCCCAAGTAGGTGCTCTTTTCTCTACCACTGACAGCTGGGGAAGGCTTGTCTTGCCAGGGGTGGCATTTTGCATGCAAAATGCCCCCCAGCCCTCTGGGGCCCTTCTCTCACCCTTCCTCCCACCCCCCACCAAGGCTCAGACTGCTCCTACTTGGGGGGGGGGCATTTCATGGCCTCCCCAAGTAGGTCCTCTCAGCCCCTAAAGTCCACCCCTTACAGCCCCACACAAACCCAATTCCCCCCCAGCTGCCACACACAGACCCAAATCCCCACATTAGCCCCTCACAGACCCAAATCCACCCCCACCTGCCCCACACCCATAACCCCAGGAACAGGCTGGCAAAGGCCAGCCCTCTCCCTTTGTTCCCTATGCTGGGAACTTCTAAACTCTCTTTCCCTGGGCAATTCTGCACAGCCCAGGGGTGCCACAATGGTGGGCACACTTCTGAGTGCCAGCTGGTCCCTGTGAAAGAGCACCTGAACCACAGACACCCTCCCTCAAATTCCCCCACCACCTACAGAGATGGCTGGCCAGCCAGCCCCATTGTTCCCTATGATGGGAACCAACTGCACAACAAAGAATAAAACAAGAACAACACAAAATAAAGTTTTTAAAAAATTATTTTCTCCCTTCCAAAGTACAAGTAGGCAAAGCATTATGACACATTACACCAGCAGTCCCCCACACAGAAAAATAACACAACTCACTTAACATCAGAGAATCACAAAGCACGATTCCTGTCAAAAACACTTTATTTCTTGAACAGCTTTAGGTTACACAGCAGGGGGGAACACCAAAGGGCATGGCAGCACTATCTTACACAAAAATAACACAACTCACTTAACATCAGAGAATCACAAAAACACAATTCCTGGCAAAAACACTTTATTTCTTGAACAGCTTTAGGTTACACAGCAGGGGGGGGGAACACCAAAGGGCATGGAAGCAGTATCTTACACAAAAATAACACAACTCACTTCACATTAAAGAATCACCCCAAAAAATTGCTGTCAAAAGAACTTTATTTCTGTAACTGCTTTAGGTCACACAGTAGGAAGGCACAACAGAGCAGGAAAGCAGTGTACTACACAAAAATAACACAACTCACTTCACATCAGAGAATCACACAAACACAATTGCTGCCAAAAACGGTGAAGTGGGTTGTATTATTTTTTGTAGTACGTTGCTATCATGCCCTGTTGTGCCCTCCTACTGTGTAACCTAAAGCTGTTCAAGAAATAAAGTGTTTTTGCCAGGAATTGTGTTTTTGTGATTCTCTGATGTTAAGTGAGTTGTGTTATTTTTGTGTAAGATAGTGCTGCCATGCCCTTTGGTGTTCCCCCCTGCTGTGTAACCTAAAGCTGTTCAAGAAATAAAGTGTTTTTGACAGGAATCGTGTTTTGTGATTCTCTGATGTTAAGTGAGTTGTGTTATTTTTGTGTAAGATACTGCTGCCATGCCCTTTGGTGTGCCCCCCTTCTGTGTAACCTAAAGCTGTTCAAGAAATAAAGTGTTTTTGACAGGAATCGTGTTTTGTGATTCTCTGATGTTAAGTGAGTTGTGTTAATTTTTCTGTGTGGGGGACTGCTGGTGTAATGTGTCATAATGCTTTGCCTACTTGTACTTTGGAAGGGAGAAAATAATTTTTTTAAAACTTTATTTTGTGTTGTTCTTGTTTTATTCTTTGTTGTGCAGTTGGTTCCCATCATAGGGAACAATGGGGCTGGCTGGCCAGCCATCTCTGTAGGTGGTGGGGGAATTTGAGGGAGGGTGTCTGTGGTTCAGGTGCTCTTTCACAGGGACCAGCTGGCACTCAGAAGTGTGCCCACCATTGTGGCACCCCTGGGCTGTGCAGAATTGCCCAGGGAAAGAGAGTTTAGAAGTTCCCAGCATAGGGAACAAAGGGAGAGGGCTGGCCTTTGCCAGCCTGTTCCTGGGGTTATGGGTGTGGGGCAGGTGGGGGTGGATTTGGGTCTGTGAGGGGCTAATGTGGGGATTTGGGTCTGTGTGTGGCAGCTGGGGGGGAATTGGGTTTGTGTGGGGCTGTAAGGGGTGGACTTTAGGGGCTGAGAGGACCTACTTGGGGAGGCCATGAAATGGCCCCCCCAAGTGGGAGCAGTCTGAGCCTTGGTGGGGGGTGGGAGGAAGGGTGGGAGAAGGGCCCCAGAGGGCTGGGGGGCATTTTGCATGCAAAATACCACCCCTGGCAAGACAAGCCTCTCCCAGCTGTCAGTGGTAGAGATGAGAGCAGAGCACCTACTTGGGGAGGCCATGAAATGCCCCCCCCAAGTGGGAGCAGGCTGAGCCTTGGTGGGGGGTGGGAGGAGGGGTGGGAGAAGGGCCCCAGAGGGTTGGGGGGCATTTTGCATGCAAAATGCCACCCCTGGCAACACAAGCCTCCCCCAGCTGTCAGTGGTAGAGATTAGAGCACCTACTTGGGGAGGCCATAAAATGGCCCCCCCAAGTGGGAGCAGGCTGAGCCTTGGTGGGGGGTGGGAGGAGGGGTGGGAGAAGGGCCCCTGAGGGCTTGGGGGCATTTTGCATGCAAAATGCCACCCCTGGCAAAGGAAGCCTGCCTCTTCATTTTTTCCCCATAGGAAATAATGAAGAAAGATTAGCAGCAGCATGCTAACAATATGCTGCTCCTTCGCTTTCTTATGGGAGGATGGGGGGACCTGCTTTGGGGGGCCATAACATGGCCCCCCAAAGTTCAATCTGTCTGAAACTTGGGTGGTTGTTAGAGAAGCGTTAGAGGAAGGTCCCCACCAATTTTGGGCTTATTCGGTGGGAAAATGCCTCCTCCAGGCGTCCTGGAAGACGGAGGCATTTTCCCTTAGAAAAAAGCCGAAAGAATGCCGAAATAATGCCGAAAGAATCCCGAAAGCCGAAAGCCGAAAGAGATTCTTGTTTCGGCTTTCGGCTTTAACGATAGAGAATCTTCTTTCGGCTTTCTACTTTCGGCTATAGCCGAAAATTTTTGGCTTGCACACCCCTACTTGGAGCTCATCGGGCCTCCAATTGCGGGTCTCTTTAACTATTCGGTCTGTCTTCCTGCCATCCTCGTCTGTGGAGACAATTTCTTTAGTAGCTATTGGATGGAGGGGCTGTGGAGCTTCCTCGGGCTGGGACGAAGGGGGTGACCAACTGTCGGTACTACCTTCGGGGAGGGCCAAGAGGGCTGAGGGGTGCACGGCGGAAATTACGGCCTGTTGCATCCCCAAGTGTCGCTTCAGGGCCTCTAGCTCCCTCTTACAAGCTGAATGGTCCGCGGCTGCGGTTTTAGACTGGTTGTGGTCCGCCATGAACCGGGCGGCATGGGTGAGCTTAGTAATCTCCTCTTGTCCCTCAGTTAATGCATGCTCAGCCATATCGGCACGAGCGGCGGCCGCTTCAGCCTTGTGCTGGGCGTCCTGGAGGGCGGTAGTTAATCCCTGTTTCTCTAGTATGAAATTGACGCGTTCGGCGCGCCACTCAACTGCCTTTTCCTCATGTTCTTTCTCCTGTTCGGTTAGCTTGGTCCTGAGAGTCTGGATTTCTAGGCGCAAGGTGTCCTGTTCTCGTTTGGACCTCTCCTCTAACTCCTCCTGTGTGGTTTGTAACTTACTAATTAGGGACACGCTGTCCTGCAGGGCAGTGAAAAGTGCCCAGGCTCCATATCTGTCCTTCTTGCTAGACCTAGGTTTCTCCTTGTCACAGAAGTCCTGGAAGGCGCTTCTAACTATCTGGAGTGGGTCGGGTCCCTTGAAGGAACCGGCTTCCCAAGGGCAATCTCCCTTCTTAACTAGCCACTTCTCCAGGCGGGGCACGGTGGGGTTTGCCCGGTACATCTTGCTTTCGTTTAAGGCTGATCACGGGGGAGGTTAAAGAGTGGATCAGCGACACCAGGGGTGGGGCGATTAAAGCTGCTCAAGGGTTTTAACAACTTCTTCCTCTCTATGTCCCTTTTGGGAGGTTTATCCTTCCCTCAGGTCCTCAAGGGTTTTTACCAGGGGGTTTTAAGGTTCTACTTTTAGGTTCACAAGGGTACTTTTAAAGGTACTACACTCAATCCTTCTCCACCGGGGGAGAGGGGAAAATTCCTATTCCCGTTTCAAGCTTGCCTACAAGCCATGGGACCAGGAAAAGTTTACTGGCTCAGAGGGTGCTCTCAAGCTCTCTAAGCCCAAGAACCAAAAACGCTCAGTGCTCCCAAGCCTCTGCTCAGAAGCCAAAGCTCAGGGGTCTCCCAAGCCTCTACTCGGAAAACCAAAGCTCAGGGGTCTCCCAAGCCTATGCGCTCAGAAAACCAAAAAGTGTTCCCAAGCCTCTGCTCAGAAACTGCAATTAAGGGGTCTCCCAAGCCTCTGCTCAGGCAACCAGAAATGCTCCCAAGCCTCTGCTCAGAAGCTGCAAATGCTCTCAAGCTCTCTGCCCAAGAACTAAACTCAAAGTGTCCCCAGGCCTCGTGCTCAGAGACAAACGGTTAAACTGTCTCCAAGCCAAGACCAAAAGACTAAATGCGCTCAAGGACTGCCTCTGCACGTCCCCAAGCAAAAGTGCCCAGGAGTAAAGCTTACTGTACTCCCAAGCGGAAAAAGCGCTCAAGAGTTCTAACAACTCCCAAGCAAGGTGCGCCCACGAGTCTGACTTAAAACTCGCAAGCGGAAAGGCGCCCAAGAGTCTACCTTAAAACTCTTAAGCACGGTGCGGCCGGCTGCCGCGGGGCTTCAGGAACCTGGCTTCAGATTCCCAAAGCTAAACTGACCAAACGGACTAACAATCCCTTCACGTTTCCTCCGGAGCGGGGATTGAAGCCTAAGTGCTGGCAGGAACGGGGTATGGACGGACTTAGGAGAGACGGGGGAGGGCGGAAAAGAATTTTATATGTGCTGCCTCAGGATATATATAAATCTATAGAGCCTACTTCTGGGATCCCACCCACATAGACGCGTTTAGGCGGCCCGGAAGGTGGCCAGGAACTTCACCAGTTCAGAGGTTCTCACCCACAGTACACCGGTTATAACGGCTGGAGGGCCTCGCGGTGCACCACAAAAGGCAAGTAGTCCAAAGCTGGCTGAAGGAGGAAATGGGGAAAAGCCAACCCACAAGATAGAAATGCTCACTAGAGCCACACACATTCACACTTTTAATTCCCTGAGCTAAATTGCACTCTTTACACTGAGGTCTGGAAAATTTTCCTCTAAGTCAGTTCGCTGAAAACACGCGTGTCGACTCACGTGCATTCACACGAACTGGGTTATGCCCGCATTCTCCACCAGTAAACTGTTACCAGAACTGCTCTTTATTATAATGGGGAATTAGCTGTAGCAGTCTGTAACTATTAATATTAAGCGAGGATCATAACCTATGTTTACGGAGGTCCCGATCCCAGACACTCTAGTGAAAAAGAGGCAGACAAGGAGTAAGGTCCAAACACGTGTATTGAGTGTAGCGTAAGCCTAGCTTGCACAATCATACAAAGAACATACAAGGTCTAAGAAATATAGCGTAGGAAATACAGAGACGTTCGCATTAGCTGGTTCCCAACGATGATAGGGGGAATACTCACAATCCTGGAGCGAAGCAGAGACACGGCAGCGAGGGTGGCCCAATGCCAGCACTGGAACCACAGACGGACAGCAAGGAGGTCTGGATAGGGAATGGCCGAGGCACCGAGTGGTCTGGGAGACCAGCTTAAATACCCCAAAACGTACCCTGGGGCTGGTGCTGTACTTGGTGGTTCTCACAGTTTAAAACAAAGGGTCTAATGGGCTACTGAATGGCTTGGATGGGCCACTTTGGTAATCAGATTGTGATAAGTGACACCTCAGGAAGAGGGGACAAAAGAGGGAGGGGGAAATCCGAGTGGGCTGAAAGGATGTTCCAGCGGACAGGGCTTGTCCTGATGTCATCAGCTTTGGAATGCAGAGGTTTCTTTGAGATGCATTCTTTAAGTGCTTGGGATGGTCGGCACTTAGTTCCTTCTCCGGGGCGGCTCCTAAGATATGCAGAGCGGGGCGAGGGGCTCTCGCTGCGGACGTGGTGTGCCCGCTTCGCCGAAATGGCTTCTCAAAGCAGTCCTCTTCCCAGGGTCTTCTGTCTGCCTGAGAACATGGATGCCGGCTGGGCATAGCTGGGGCTGGATAGCAGGCTGCCCGGTAGCGAGGGCAAGCTCGGGGACCGGCCCGCGGGAGGCTCCAGGCGGGAACTGACCAGGGAGCGCCTAGCCAGGCTCGCTGGAGGTTTCCCCGGCAGGCGCCCGGCTGCTAGCAGCGGCTTGGGTCCATATGAGGCAGGCTTCCATGGAGGCAGGGGGAACAACACTTAAAACACAGTCCAAAGCAGGGAACAGGCACGGTCCGTGGTAGATGGCAGTGCAGGCACGGGGCACACTTGTAACACAGTCCAAAGCACACTGGGAAGTCCAGATACAGGTTAGGGCAGGGTTGCCCAGAAAGAGAGTCCTTTGTGCAGTTATTCAAACATGGAGTCAGTAAACTACACAGTCTATTGCAGCAGCAAGATAATTAGCAAGCAGGCAGGAAACTGACACGTGTATTAGAGCACACACGTGCAAAGCAGTCTTTGGTGCAGCAGTAAAACAGCAACGCAGGAAACTTTAGCACAGTTCATAGCAGGCTTCAAAGCAGGGGAGGGGGCCTACTTGGCAACAATTGCTGGCCCCAAAATTTCCCCATGGGGAAACTGGCTACAGCCTCCTGTGGGCGCGTGTACACACACATCTGTCCATTGGTGTTTCCAACATTAGGAACAGACGCCTTGATCATCGTGCAACTTTTCTCTCTTTTATAGTTATGCACACATGTAGGGTGTCAGCCTGCAAGCGTGTCATCGATAAGTCAGCTACGAATCTCGAGTGATGAATTGCAGAGATGCAAACGGAGAACCATGAGTTTGCAAGCGGGAGATGTGAGCCCCTTTTATGGCTTCATGTTGGTCTGGTTAAAAAATACTTGCAACATATACTATGTTTTAACTGTTGTTGTTGTGTGCTGTCGTTTACTCTTGGCTGCCTTGGGACCCATAGTGCACAAAGGGGATCTAAAAAGGATGAAAATAAATAATTAGATGTGTAGGAAATGTGTGTAAGAAGCCCCTGTGGAATGAGAGAGAGATTCTTAGAAGCTACCCTAATGGCAACCCACTTCTCCCCCACCCCCCAAATAAAAGAAACGGAGCCCTGCTGGCAATCTGACTTCAATTTGAATGTTTGAGCTCGTGTTTCTGTTTACCAACTAAAAGAAATCTAATTAGATTGTGTAGTCTTTTTTAATAAACATCTGAATTAACCAGCTAAAAAGATACAGATGCCCTGTTTTGTGTCGGAAGAGGGCAGAGGCAGCAGCAGATTGGGAGGAGATTGGGGGGGGGGGGTGGATGTTCCACCGGGGAAGCAAGCCTCCACTTCCTACTGTCTTAAGACAGTCATTTCCAAATTGCGTGCTGCTAGTTTGCCTTGAGAAATGGATTAAACTCAGTCCCTGATAGGGCCTGAAAGACCCCATTATGCCATCCAGACAAGAGGCTGTTCGCTGTGGCTCTGCATGAATCTCCACAGATCGTACAGAGTCACAGCAAGAAGCCTCCTTCAGAGATCTGTTCGTTCATTTCTCAAGGCACACTAGCAGTTTTTTCTGTGTGATTCCATCCTCTTGACTGTGGCTGAGGGTGAGATCATTCTTCCATATCTCTGTAGCATACAGTTGCCATCTCTGGGTTGGGGAATTCTGGAAATTTGTGGGTGGGGCCAGGGGAAGGCAGGCTTTGGAGAGGGAGGGTGCCATACAGCCCACCCTCCAAGGCAGCCATCATCTCCTGGGGAACTGATACATGTAGTCTGGAGATCAGTTGCAATTCTGGGAGATCTCCAGGTCCCACCTGGAAATTGGCAACCCTGTATGTAGCAGCTATGT
The DNA here is from genome assembly GCF_028583425.1 of Eublepharis macularius. Classification (NCBI taxonomy): domain Eukaryota; kingdom Metazoa; phylum Chordata; class Lepidosauria; order Squamata; family Eublepharidae; genus Eublepharis; species Eublepharis macularius. The sequence goes on from NC_072792.1 coordinate 180,157,236, forward strand.
TTGGGCGCCTGTGAGAGTATTGGTCTAGGACCTGGGAGATCCAGGGTTATATCCCTGTAGCCATAAAGCTCATTGGGTGGCCTTGGGCGAATCCTCCTCTCTCAACCTAACCCACATCATAGTTTGGGTTACCAACTACAAAGTGGGCCAGGAGTTCTCCCAGAATTATAACTGATCTCTAGACTACAGAAATCAATTCTCCTGGAAAAAATGGCAGCTCCGGAGAATTGTCTCTCTTGCATCATATCTTTGCTGAGCTCCTTCCCATACTCCATCTACCCCAAACTCCAGGGTTATCGAAAGTACCAGACAGGGGAGAGGAGAGCTACTTAAAGCATTCTTGTTTTCTTGGAGCAAAGGTGAGATAAAAGTGTAATGGTTAAATTAGTGCAAAGAGGCTGCCTTATAATCACCTGCCCTCTGATGAGGTTGCTTGTTGCATCTCTGAATGAATTGCTGTTCTGTGTTGACATCTTTCCCTTTAGATGTCAGAGTCTGTTATTATAGAGCAATGCAACCTGAGTACCACCATACTTATTTCGGTAGTTGTTTAGTCTTCCTCTCTCTCTAGGCCCGTGGGATGCCAGGAGCCGTTTCCATGAGAGAAGATACTGCATCTTATCTGTTCTCTTCTCAGCCAACCTTGGCTGGCCAGCATTCCCACCAATAAGTTTCCTGCTCTGTGAACTCTGGGGGGAGGCTGGGCTCTAAGGGTTTGATGTGTAACAACTTTCGTTCTGTATCTCATTCCTAACAAAGCTTTGCTCAGCCAGGATCTGCTTGGTCCTGGAATATGGACAACTGGGCCTGAATGCTATCTTTCTAATAAAACCTTTTGAAATCAAAAAGACCTTGTCTTCTTGCAGAAGGGAGGAAGGTAGACTCTAGCCAACTGGAATGCCAGGGATTAGAAAGGGATGCCCAGATCAGTAACTCTTGCAGAAACTCAAGGGTGGTTCTCAGGTAGTGAGTGGTCTTTCCAAAAATAAACTTGGAGTGGTATCACAACGAAGGGTTCCTCCAGTTTTAATTCAGAAGAAGTCGGCCTCTGCTAGCTGATATATGGAAAATACTCTCCCAAAGTTGAACTGGATGACTCAGGCAGGGGCACGGTTCTCTCTCCCCTCCTCCACTTCCATTGACCTGATACTTCCCACTTGCGGCCTTTTTATCAGATGAAAACTCTGTATAAAATATGAATGGGGTGTGTGCAAAGAACAATACTGTTTGGGTTTACTTTGCGGAATCTACCTTTAAAATCAGTCGATACCAGTCAGTCTTCAGGAAGGTAACATGAAAGATTTCCGGTTGAAATATTAACTACTTATTTTTCCCTTGGTAATTATTAACTCTCCTCTGCAAGAACGTGAAGAAGAATTTCTCCAAGTAGACTTCCTACGGAACTGCAAGGAATCTGTAGGGATGCCAGCCTCCAGGTGAGGCCTGCAGATCTCCAGGAATTACAACTGATCTCCAGACTACAGAGTAGGGTTGCCAGCTCCAGGAGATCTGGGTGGGTGAAGACTGGAGGGGGTGGGATTTGGGGAGGGGATGGACTTCAGCAGGGTATAATGCCATAGAGCCCACCTCCAAAGCAGCCATTTTTTCCAGAGGAACTGATTTCTATGGCCTGGAGATCAGATATAATTCCAGGAGATCTCCAGCCACCAACTGGAGGCTGGCAACCCTTCTACAGAGATCAGTTACCCTGGAGAAAATGGCTGCTTTGGAGGGTGGAGATGGGAACCCTAGCAAGGATAACAACAACAACAACAACAATTGTGCTTATATACAACTCTTATAGACAGATTAGTACCCCACTCAGAGCATCGATCAAGGGCAGCATTATTATTATCCCAGCAATTCAGCTTGGGAGCTGAGAGGAGTGGCTTGCCCAAGGCCGCCTGCTGAACTCACGGCAGGAGTGGGATTTGAACCTGCAGAGTGCTGATTCGCAGCCCAACCGTTTAACCACTATGCAACAGCATGCCTTCAGAAAGAAGATCCGGGTGACACAGAAGGATAATTTGGTGGTGCAGTGGGCAAGGTGTCAGACTAGGCCCCCATTCAAATACCTATAACCACGAAGCTCCTTAGGCATCAAATATTTTCTAGGGCTATAATTCTAAATGCTCTGAGCTGAATAGCCCAGACAAGCCTAAGATCTCAGAAGCTAAGCAGGGTCAGCCTTGGTCAGTAATTGGATGGGAGACCTTCAGCAAAGACCAGGGTTGCAGAGGCAGGCAATGGCAAACCACCTCTGTTAGTCTCTTGCCTTGAAAACCCCAGCAGGGGTCGCCCTAAGTCAGCTATGACTTGATGGCACTCTCCACCACCACCACAGTTGTCAATAGAGGTGGGTGGTGGTGGTAAATTTTTTAGCTGCAAAGTTTCAGTTTAAGAACATACCTGCTTTGTTTCTAATCAGTTGTGGTATTCAGCTTTTTACTACAGTTAGGGTTTAGAAAGGAAATATTAAATGCTTTTAAATTATTTTTATGTTTTTTATTATTTTTATTTTGGGGGATATACAAACAACAACAACATTTGGTTTATATACCACCCTTCAGGACAACTTAATGCCCACTCAGAGTGGTTTACAAAGTATGTCATTACTATCCCCACAACAATCATCCTGGGAGGTGGGTGGGGCTGAGAGAGCTCTGAGAGAGCTGTGACTGACCCAAGGTCACCCAGATGGCTTCAAGCAGAGGAGTGGGGAATCAAACCCAGCTCTCAAGATTAGAGTCCCACACTCTTAACCACTACACCAAACTGGCCCTCAACACCAAACTGGCTCTCAGATAGGCACTTGGTTGTTTCCCTTTGCTTTCACAGGCTTGGCTCCACCAGCAATTCCCACGGGCAGAAGGGATTTCTGTCCACAGAGTGAGACGTCTTTGCCTCCCTACTCCCATTGAAGCCCAAAATGCCTCCCACCCTCTGATGTTGCTTCTTGGGGAGGGGCAAGCCACTGCCAATCAGAAGAGACAATACTGACCTTGACGGACAGGAGGTCTGATTCAAGAAGGATATGGCATCTTCTCCGAAATTTTCCATCCATTTTATCATACAGGTTTGTACTTGCTCCATTTCTGTGTGGTATTGCAATAAAATGTTGTAGATTTTCCCTAAGAGATGCTTCAGATCTCCAGATATTAATAGTTCAAATTCTGTTTTTCTCTCTCAACCTACTGCCTTCTTTAAGAGTTTTTTCCTTTAGTCTTAATACTCTTTGGTGATATATCAGCCATGGGATATTGTGCAGCAGTTAGGAATGTCGTCAACTTTGACATTACCCACAACAGAGGAACGGTTGGTGAAGTTGATAGAACTTGCAGAGATGGCTAAACTGACTTCTTTGATTAGAGAAAAGACATTATCTACATTTATGGCTAACTGGAAACCCTTTATAGACTTTTTGCATGAAACGGGGAAAAATGAACTAATTTGGATTTGATGAATAAAGGTGGGTGCGTGGGTGGGAATTGGATAATAGAAAGAGGAGAGCTTTATTTTTTGTAATTATAGCATAAGTGTTAAGTTTGTGGCTTTTTGTCATGGAGAAAACAAAAGTCACTTCTTTATATTTTAAAATATTTTTAAAAAATTTTCTTTTTTTTTCTTTTTCAGTTTATATTTTCTTTTCTTTTTTCAATTTTTTGTTAGCTTTTATGTTTTGGTACTAACATTTTAAAAATAAAATTTAATAATAAAAAAGGAATGCAGCCGGCTTTGCAGCAAATATATTTGGCAGGCAAACATGAACCGATCATTTGTGAGCCAGACCTTGTATCTTCTCGCTTTTCTGAAGTTCAGCTTCAACAGCTGCTGAACAGCTTTGGTGGTGGAGTTTCCTTGCCTTGCGTCCGCCGTTGCCTCTACTCAGTAGGCAAAATTGATTCTCCCCCAGGGTCACAAATGGCTGTGGCAATTAATTAAATCACATATAGGGGGGACTACAACTCCCATAAGGCTATGCAAAAATGTACCTGTGCCAAACAACCTCGTTACGCAGCCTTAAACAAACGCCAAATAATGAGCATTTAAAAAAAACCCAGTATTTATTTACCATTACTGGCTGAATGATTGGTTTGTGCACAGGGCTTTTTTTCAGCTGGAACGCGGTGGAACGGAGTTCCGGCACCTCTTGAAAATGGTCAGATGGCCACCGGTCATGTGACTATTTCTGCGGAGGGTGATTTAAACTTTAAAAAACTCCCCCCTTGTTCCAGCTGACCCAAAGTGATGCTCAGAGATCCTTGGAGGCCAGGTGAGGTTTTTAAAAAATGCAAAATGCAATGATTGAAAATACTAACTCATTTATGGTGGCAAAAGTTTCTCTAAGCCAGAGTCCAGTCTGTAAGCTGCATGAAACATTACCTTCATCTGACCAAAAAAACCCACAGGGCTTTTTTTCAGCTGGAACACGGTGGAACGGAGTTCCGGCACCTCTTGAAAATGGTCACATGGCTTGTGGCCCCGCCCCCTGATCTCCAGACAGAGGGGAGTTTAGATTGCCCTCCGCGCCACTGAATCTAAACTCCCTTCTGTCTGGAGATCAGGGGGTGGGGCCACTAGCCATGTGACCATTTTCACCGAGGGCAATTTAAACTTTAAAAAACTCCCCCCTTGTTCCAGCTGACCCAAAGTAATGTCATTGTGTGGTTCTGAGTTCCACCACCTCTTTTCCCAGAAAAAAAGCCCTGTTTGTGCACTCTTTGAAGATTGCTTTCACGCACTTTGGACTCTCTCAATGCATTTTCTCTCTCTCAGCTCAAACACCATTTGCAACTGGATTGCCCTGTTTCACACAGGAAGATCCAGTTGCACATGATTGCTATAGTGCATTATGTGGTGAACATCTTTGGAGGCCCTGCTTCAGATGTCCTTGCCTTCCGAGAGACTCATGCTGGTTGGGGGGTTGTTGCCAGCCTCCAGGAGGTGGCTGGAAATCTCCTGGAATTACCACTGATTTTCAGGTCACAGAGATAAGATCTCCAGCTGCTTTGGAGGGTAGACTCTATGGAATTATATCCTGCTGAGGTCCCTACACCCCCCAAACCCTCCCCTCTCCAGGCTCTATCCCCTAAATCTCCAGGAATTTCCCAACTTGGAACTGGCAACCCTAGCTGCTTAGAAATTGCCAAACAGCTTCACAAAAGAGCAGCTCTTTGCTTTTGACAGATGAGCAGAACATGAACAGAAGTTGCAGAAGTTTGAGCAGCTGTAAATGCAGACCTTACAACAGCCCTGCCATGTAGGACAGGCTTTTAATACCTATACTGCAGGTGGTGAGGCTGAAGATTATTGACTTGCCCAAGGCCCCCCTAGAGAGCTGGTGACGAGACTTAAACCAAGGAAGGAAGGAAGGAAAGGAAAGGAAAGGAAAGGAAAGGAAAGAAAGAAAGAAAGAAAGAAAGAAAGAAAGAAAGAAAGAAAGAAAGAAAGAAAGAAAGAAAGAAAGAAAGAAAGAAAGAAAGAAAGAAAGAAAGAAAGATGGGGATTCTTTATTATATTTAAAAAGCTACACTTTGATTTTAAGTGACTCATGTAAACGAGTCAACAGACATCAAAGTGGGTCATATTACCTAATGGTTGGAGGATGCACACATATGCATAAACACACCATGGCTATTAACAAAGTCCCCTTTTAAGATCCTGTATTTTGAGAATCCCTCTTTTTGATGGCTTCATAGGAGATTAGGCTTCTTGGGGTGAAACTCTAGAAGAACAAGTGTCCCACATTTTTCACAACCATAAACCTAGAAGTGTATGTTGTCAGAAATAGGACACAATGACATTTTGCCAGATCAGAGCACAGGCTGTGGGGAGAGATTCTTCTCCCTCCGTCTGAAGCTCTGACTCTCCAAAGCTCATCCCCTGACAATCTTATTGGTCCTGCAGTTCCCTGGAGGGTCAAAGTTCCCTTTGTCAAATACCCTGGAAAATCTTTAAAGTGCTACTGGACCCAAATCTTGCTCTTCTACAGCAGGCAAACATAGGCAATCCATTTGAAACTATCTTCCTGGAAATTCTCCTTGGTCTCTAAGGTGCCACTGGATTCCAATCCTGCAGTTTCCGGGGTATAAGTTTTCGAGAGTCAAAGGTCCCAGAGGACAAGGTTGGAGTCCAGTAGTACCTTCTAGATCAACGAAGAGTTTCCAGGGGATAATCTCTGGAGACTCAAAGTTTTCTTTGTCAGATGCCCTGGAAAATCTTCTTGGTCTTTAAGGTGCTACTGGACTCAAGGCCCACTGGACATTCCCATCAATTTACTTTGCTGGATGAGGGCAGAGGCTGTGGGGAGAGATTCTTCCTCCTCTATCTAAAGCTCTGTCTCTGAAGCTCATCCCCTGAAAATCTTGTTGATCTCTAAGGCGCCACCGGGATCCAGTCCTGCAGTTTCCAGGGTATAAGCTTTGCAGAGTCAAAGGGCTAGGTTGGGGTCCAGCGGCACCTTCAAAACCAACAAGAGTTTCCAGGGGATAATCTTTGGAGACCTTTGTCAGATACCCCAGAAAACCTAGTTGGTCTTTAAGGTGCTGACCTGAAACTTGCTCTTCTACTGCAGGCCAACATGGTTACCCCCCTGAAACTAACTTCTTGGAAACTCTTGATGGTCTTAGATCCAGAGGAGTTAGCCATGCTAGTCTGTAGTCGCAAAATAGTAAAAAGTCCATTAGCACCTTTAAGACTAACCAACTTTACTGTGGCATAAGCTTTCGAGAGCCACAGCTCTCTTAGTCAGATGCAACTTTATTGTAGCGTAAGCTTTCGAGAACCACAGCTCTCTTCATCTTGATGGTCTTGAAGGTGTTACTGGACTCACGTCCTGCTGAGCATTCTCATCAGTTTACTTTGCCGGATCAGATCAGAGGTTGCAGGAGAGCTTCTTCCCCCTCCATCTGAAGCTCTGGCTCTCCAAAGCTCACCCCCTGAAAATCTTGTTGATCTCTAAGGTGCCACTGGACTCCAATCCTGCAGTTTCCAGGGTATAAGTTTTGGAGAGTCAAAGGTCAGGATAGTCAAGGCTGGAGTCCCTAGCGCTTTCCAGGGTATAATCTCTGAAGAGTCAAAAGTTCCCTTTGTCAGATACCCTGGAAAATCTTGATGGGTAGCCGTGTTAGTCTGTCTGTAGCAGTAGAAAAGAGCAAGAGTCCAGTAGCGCCTATAAGACTAACAAGCTTTGTAGTAGGGTATGAGCTTTCGTGAGTCACGGCTCACTTCTGATACTGACTCATGAAAGCTCACGAAACCTCCCACAAATCTGACGAAGAGAACTGTGATTCTCGAAAGCTTATGCTACGGAAAAGTTAGTTAGTCTTAAAGGTGCTACTGGACTCTTGCTCTTTTCTACTGGAAAATCTTGTCGCTCTTGAAGATGCTACTGGACTCGATTCCCATCGGTTTACTTTGCCAGAGCAGAGCACAGGATGGAGAGATTCTTTCCCCTCTCCAAAGCTCATCCCCTGAAAATCTTGCTGGTCTCCAAGATGCCACCGGGTTCCAATCTTGCTCTCCCCCCCACCCCCAGCTGCTGGCGTTAATCTTTCTGGAGGGAGGGAGGAATGGGGGCCGGGAGGGTGGGGGAGACCCCTGACAGATGCGCGCTCCCCACCGGCTTTGCACGACTTCCCCTCTGAACAGATCAAAGGCGCCGCTGGTCCCGCGCTGCGCGGCCAAATCCGGCCCGCTTTGTTATGCTAATACAGGCTGACATCACCGCTCCCATCAAAGGCAGGCGCAGCGCATATAAGCAGGTACCTCCAGCCGGGGAGGCTCGCAGCCGCCGAGCCGGACGAGGGCTAGCCAGGGCGGGCGAGCGCGCTACTTGCAAGGCGCGCACCGGAGCCTCTTACTTCCCGATCGCTCGACCGTTTCTCCGGCGTTTGATCGATCGATCGATCGATGGGCGGCTGACTCCATCCCCGGCCAACCCCTTTCGCCTCCCCTTTGAATCCCGGGCTGTGTGTTCTGCAACCGGCTGTTGCTTTACCTCCGGCTGACCTCCAGCGTTTGGGAACTGCGCTTGGGAAAACACTATTTTTTTTCCTCGTCTGCTGCGTCTGTAGCAAAAAAAGAGAGAGAGACAGAAAAGTTGGAGAGGAGAAAGCGACGAGCTAGGGAAGAGATCGCTCTCGCCCGTGAAGAAGACGGGTTAAGGGAGAGGGAGAAAAAGAAAAGGCGAAATATTTTTGCAAAAGAGGTAAGGAACGCGTTGAACTGTCCGGGGTGGGGTATTTGGAAAACGCAGCGATCTTTTGCGGGAGGAAAGCCGCCCCGGGAATCCGCCTTTGGCTGGATGACTTCGGGCCGGGCTGCTGATGGGACCGTCTGGTTTCGATTGCTCGGGAAAGCGTAAGGGGTTTAGTTTCAGGTGGGTAGCCGTGTCGGTCTGCAGTAAAAGGGCCAGATTTGGGTCCTTAAAGACCAACTACATTTCCAGGCATGAGTTTTGGAGAGTCAGAACTCCTCGAGGAGTTTGGAGAGCAATCCGAAGCCGGTCTACTCTGAACCCTGCTCAAGTCTACTCAATGGCGCTTGCTCCCGTGAAAGGGTTCTTAAGAGTGCGCTTTTAAAAGGTCTTGGGAAAGTCTGGCTCGCCCCGCGCCGGTGGCTGGTCAATTTCAGCGCAATTGACCAGAAAGTTTTCCGGGTTAGGTTTGCTTGGAGTTGCTGGTAGAACTGGAAAGGGGGGAAAAATTAAAGTGTGTCGAGGTTGTCATCTTTACAGAGCTCTGCCCGAACTCTCTGTGTGTGATTTTGTGTGTGTGTTGATCTTTTTTGTTGGGGAGTTTTTTGAGGGGGTGAAGCAAGCTTAGGAAGGAGCATGACGGAGAGGGTAGGACTGGTTGTAAAACGCCCCATTTAAAAGGGGTTCGAGAAGAGGGGGGGATCGCTAACAGCCTGCTTGTAAAGCCGTGTCTGCGAAGGTCGTGGAGGAAGGAAAAAGCGGAGAGAAGCCCGGAGAATAAGCTCCTAGTTACCAATCCGAATTTGGAATAATTTTTCCCCTGTATTAATGGACGCTTCTAGTCTGCCTTTTCCCTTTAAAAAAAAAAGAGGGGGATACACGTCTTTGTATGTATCTTTATGGAGAGAGAGGTTGTCCGTCCGGACGCAAGGCTGCCATTTACTGACCTGCCTTACAGGGTTGTTGTGCCGTCCTGCGCGGGAAGCGCTTTGGACGCTCCAAAAGCGCCATACAAATGTTTGAAAGGATAGTCTTTTATTCCAGATCCACGGAGCTGCCTTCTGTCGAGTCTTTCTATGCTGACTGGCAGACTGTAACATCATCACCGGGTCCTTTTACACATGGGGCTGATAGGGGTTGAACTTGGTTCTTCTCTGCATGTTACTCCGCTACTGGCCACGATCCTGCCCCTAACCCTTTCAGAGCAGTACAAAAGAGACTTTCAAAATCGCAGTTTTTAAATCATGCTGGGAGAAGGTCGTCTATTTTGGTCCCACTAGACATCACTCTGTAGTACAGTTAAAATGATCCTTCCTCCATAGCCCTCAATAGCTTGAATGCAATTCCTGCCAATTTCTCCCAAGGGGGCTTTTAGGAGAAGTGTCACGGCTTAGAGTTGATGGCCTTTTCTTTTCTTTAACATCCGAGATAGATAACTGCATTAAATCCAGGGAGACCTCTATTATCTCCTGGTATTGTCTCAGTCTTCCGTAGGGTTGTGTCTCAAAGGAATTTGAAAAAGGCTTGTAAAACTCAGTCAACAGTCTTAGTTTCGATGGCGTTTGGACATTAAAGCGACAAGCCAATATGGGGGGACTAAATGCAAATAGAAACTGTTGGTAATCAACAAGAAGAATATGGACTAGAATGTAAACCCCCGTTGCATTCAATCGAACTCACTCCTGAGTCTATGTACACAGGATTGCAATATAAAGCTAGATCCAGAGGAGTTAGCCGTGTTAGTCTGTAGTAGCAAAATCAAAAAGAGTCCAGTAGCACCTTTAAGACTAACCAATTTTATTGTAGCATAAGCTTTCGAGAATCAAGTTCTCTTCATCAGATGCATGATCCGAACTGGTCAAATATAAAGCTGCGATCTCTAGCACCTTTACTGTAAAGGAAGTACTGTTGACTCAACAGGGACTTATTATGAAGAAAAAATGTAGAGGATGAAAATGGGACTTCGGCGAAAATGCATACCAACTTGTGCTGGCGATCTGGTAAAGCAGGGCCGCAGTCCTCCTCTATATGTTTCTTTGTGGGGAGGGGGGGAAGCAGTGGAGTACATTTGGACTTTCAGCCAAGTAAACCTGCATGGTATCTGGTGGCGCATCGGGTTTTATATGCCTGTAAAACCCAGAAAGCTGTGGGTACAGTTTCATTTCTGGGGTTGTAAAACACCGAATGGCACATGATTCAGGTCTGATTGAGATTCTGCCTGGAAAACTTGGGATTTTTTAAAAAAAACTTGATCGGCTGCATCTGATAAAGAGAGAAAGGTCCTGGAGGGTTGGAAGTAGATAATGTCAAGAGTGATCCCACAACATGCCTGGAGCCAGCATAGCCAATATATATTGAAAAGAATTTGCAGAAGCCTTTGAATATTCTCAGTGGCGTTGTAGCACCAAAATAAAACTGGAGTCCCATGGTAGCTTGAAGGCCAAGATTTATTCTAGCAGAAGCAAGCTCTGATGGAATAAATTTTCTTTGTTTTAAGGTGCCATTGGACTCCTTTTTTAATTTTAGAACCACTATAAATAACAGAGGTCCCTGTTTTGAAAATATAAGACTCACAAAATTTGTGGTAGGATAGGAGCTTCCGTGAGTCACAGCTCACTTCTTCAGATATCAGAAGTGAGCTCTTGACTCACGAAAGTTCCTCCCCTACCACAAATTTGGTTAGTCTTACGAGGTGCTACTGGACTCTTGCTCTTTTCTACTGCTACAGACAGACAACCCATCTTGTTTTGAAAATGTTGATCTTACTCTCCGCTATCCTTCAAGATAGGAGACTTAATAATTAAATGCTGTTGAGTCCCGGGTGACTTATGGAGACCCTTCATGGGGTCTTCAAGGCAAGAGAGGAGCAGAGGTGGTTCGCCATTATCTTCTTCCAGAGAGCATCCCTGGACTTCTTTGGTGGCCTCCCGTCCCAGTGCTAACTATCACCAATCCTGCTTAGTGGATGAGCTTGGACTAGTTAGGGCTAATCAGGACCTGAATGTTGACTTTAAACCAGACATCAGCAGCCAATGACCTGTCCTCTATTCTGTTATGAATTTTAGAACTTGGACCTGTTTAGTCCTTATTGGCTATAAAAGAACCTTCCTTAGGGACTTGATATAGGAGTAGCAAATGACTCTCTAATCCTGCAACAGCGTTGGTGACTTCTCAGCATGAACTAGTCTGTGTACAATCATTTTCTTTGGCTCTTTGTAGCCCTGCCCAGAATTTTAATCAAAACGTAGTCGAAAGATTGCTTGTGAATGCCAGCTGCTGGAGGTACACAGTTATTTCATTCATGCCTTGCTTGTGAAGTTCCTGGAGACATCTGGCTGGCCAGATCCAGTACTTCTTGGTCCTGAATTTGATCCAGAGGAGTTTTTATAATGTCATGATTAGGCAATGAAAATGGTTTTATGAAGTTGTAAAGAGCAAGAGAGATTCTTCTCTTCTTTGTGTCTTTTTCTCTTGGTTTGGCATATAATATCTTGCTGGTAACTACACGGAGGCTGCATTCAGGCATATTGGGTAAGGATGATGTCTGAATGAAGATGGTCCAACCAACTGGGGTTTGTGGGCTGAGACCAAACCAGGGTTTCAAACCAGGTTTGTAAATTGTATTAATTGTGGCTTGTGGTGATGCCCAAATTCACAAACTGCAGTTTGTGACTTCTTTTCCAGCTATCTAGGATGCATTCAGACATGGCAATAAACTGTAGTTTGTTTCCTACAGCACTCTCTGGCTTATGTATCCAAATGAGTTGCTGGCTTCTTGCTCATGTCCAACTTCCCTGTATGGCCATCTGTGTGGGCAGGCAGTTGTGATGGTCAACAAATTGAATCCAGACGTAGTAACAAGTCACAGTTAATACATGTTCCTACAAACTCTAGCAAAATCCTGGTTTGGTGCCGATCGACACACATGATTGTTTGTCTGTATTTCAGATACTACATCTACTGAAATTATGGTTTATAAATCATAGCATATAGTCATGTCTGAATGCTGCTGTAGATGCAGATACAGTCTATCATAGTTAAAATGTTGTCCTGAAATCTTCAGATTGTAGCTTGTCTCAAAACCCGGGAATAGGAGCTAAGGGGTCCCATGCCAAAAATCTTAGCAAAACAAAATGTTTTTATAAAACAAAACTCAAGTCAGAACATGGAAGTATTTAAAATCCTGAAATGGGACACCTACAGATTAATTTATACCATCAGCAGAATTTACTGCTGTTCTGAATTGGACTGTACAACTTCGGACAACAGTTAAAGCTGTTGCATATTAATATCTGTTCTCTTCTAGAAACATTTCTTGCACCTAGAAAAATAGCAAGCCAGCCAGGGAGATTTGGCTCAGCCTTCTTCACGACATTCATTTTTTTTCTCTCCGTTAGGATTAGGACTTGGAGAAGGTGGCATTCAAACATGCAAACCCGCAAGTCTGAAGTCTCAGAAAAACGGATCGTATAAACTGGCCCCAAGCCTGCCACCTGCCTTACAAAGGCCGTCCTTTAGAGAACTTTTTCTAAATTCAAAAATGTTCCTGAGATGTCCTTCCACCTCTCTTGAGCTAAAATTGATTATAAGAGGCACATGGCTGCTGTTGAGAATGGTGTCTCCCTCCACCTCTCCTGCCTATCTTGTAGTGGGTAAGAACACAGGGGTTATAATGCTGGAAGATCACACCACACACGTTCCAGCCAGTGGAATGAAGAAGAGCAAAGGTGCAGGGGAGAGATCAAAGTATGCTGAGCTGCTGTAGCATAGCGGTTAAGTGGCTGAGTTATGAACCAACACTCTGCTGGTTCCAATCCCACTCCTGCCATGAGCTCAGCAGCCTTGGGTAAGCCCCTCCTCTCAGCCCCTGCCCCCCGGCTGCATTGCAAAGATAATAACAACACTGACTTTGTTCACCGCTCTGAATGGGATACTAGCTTGTCTAGTAGAGCAGTGTAAGAGTGCAGTTATCGTTGTTACTACTGCTATTATTATTTTGTATCCTGCCTCTTCATTGGGGAAGCAAAACACATGGGGCTGAAGGTGGCAAGCTGAGTGCTTGAATGTTGCAGTAGCAGTAGTAAGTAAATTCCCTGCACATAGAAAGCTAGTTGGTCAGGAGGCAGGGAATCTACCTAGTACAGCTGGACATGCTATGTCTTCTATATGCAGGGATTCCCGGGGGAGCTTTCAAACATTCATCTTCCTCTTATACACACCCTGAAGTGGTACAGTCTGATAGATGCTTTGTCCCTTCATTCTGGTTTCCTATCTTTCTGTAAAATACTCATATCCACTTGCTCTGTCCTAATTAAACCTGGACAACAGCCCCAGTGCCTAGAGATTCTTGTTCATGGTTTCGTTGCACCAGAGAGATCTTCTGGCAGCGGAAGAGTGAAGGTATCTTTTACAAAAACACAATTGCACAGATGTGAGAAGACCCAGAGAGGACAAGCAAGGCCTGGACAGGGCAGGAGATAACAAGGGCCGCTTGTTCGGGGGCTTGACCTTTGAACTGACTTTTCACCTTTTGCAAATAACATCTCTGCTGGCTTTGAGGATTTGCTCTACCCCCCTCCTTTCTCTCCTTCAAAATTCCCCTGGAAGCAGCACATTTAACTCCTTGCCATCTCTGGGCATACCAGGAGCTTGTAAAATAAGGGGTGACGTTTTTGCAGAAATAAAATGTGACATTCGTACACCTGCTGATGAGTCACTGTGCATTTTTCAGGGAGGTTCAGTTACTTTAGAGAGCCAGCCAGGCAAAGTTAAGCATCGATTAATGCTTTAGCTATGTCCTTTCTTTAGATCTTTCGGAAATAAAGCCCAGTGATTTATCAGTTGGAAAAATTATTGTCTTTTATCATTTTAATGGCTGTCGTAAGGTCTCTTGGAAATACTTTTGAGAGTACAGGATAAGAATATTGTGAATGTCATTGGCGTAACTAATTAAATGTAAATACTTTCACTTTGGACATTTTCGTTTGCAGTGGTCTAATAGGGGCTGATAGCACTTAAATATCTTTAGCTTAATTGGCTTATAGTCTACCTACTAATGATAAAATTTATTTTGGAGGAATGGCCCAGTAAATTCTGTTTCTAGGAGAGGTTTTTGCCCAATAAAAGAATGCCTCGTTTAAGAAATTACAGCTGAGCAGCCCATTCACTCTGGTGCATCTGTAATGCACCAAGAATAAAATACCATTTGAGTCTGAATGGCATGTTATCCCATTGTGGAAGAGGCATTCCTCTAGTATAACAATAAAGGGAGGGGGGTACCTTTTCTTAAACTACTGCTTGCCCTCTGTGGTTCTAAAAGTACTTATGACAAATGGTTTAACTTTTTAAAAAAAAAGAAAGAGAGACTCTATTTTTGTTTGGTTGCCAGCCTCCAGGTGGTGACTGGCGATCTCCCCTGGAGAAAATGACAACCTTGGAAGGTGGAGTCTATGGCATTATAGATGCAGAGGAGTTAGCCGTGTTAGTCTGTGGTAGCAAAATCAAAAAGAGTCCAGTAGCACCTTTAAGACTAACCAATTTTATTGTAGCATAAGCTTTCGAGAATCAAGTTCTCTTCGTCAGAGGCATGGTACCATGCATCTGACAAAGAGAACTTGATTCTCGAAAGCTTATGGCATTATACTCAGCTGAAGTCAGGGCCGTATTAATCCATGTTCAAGCCCCTAGGCTTTTGGGTATTTCGGGCCCCCTTGGGCACTTCAGTCTTTCACCCCACTCCAGCTGAAAGCCTGACCCTGGTACGGGAGGTACTAGACCGCAGCACGAACCCCTATATCCATTTTGAGGGTCTCCTGAAGAATTCTATTCACAATTTTAAAAATATTTTTATTGTGCGAGTAGAACTCTTCAGGAAAGCACATTTTGGGGGTATAATTGTTCAATACTGTAATATTTTGAAGTGAATGAATTTTGAATTATTTATTAATATATAGAGATTTATAGATAATAGCTTTAATATGAGAGACAATTTGTTTCACTTCAAGAAGGAAGCAGTTAATTATCTTAATAGAGGTTATATAAGAGAATTAATTAATTGTAATTTATGTGGAGGTGTGTCTCAGCAACAACAACAAAAAAATGACAGGCCCCTAGTCTCTGCGGGGCCCCTAGGCTTCGGCCTAGTCAGCCTTATGAATAATGCAACCCTAGGCTTCGGCCTAGTCAGCCTTATGAATAATACGGCCTTGGTTGAAGTTCCTCCCTTTTCCAAACCCTGCCCTCCCCAAGCTGCAACCTCAAAATCTCCAGGAATTTCTCAACCTGGAGCTGGCAACCCTATCAGCCAGGGGTTTTAATCAATTGCCCTAACCACCAGGGTGGTGACCTGTTGTGTCCTTGAGTTTTAGGAAATTTGTGCAATGATGTTTTCTTAAAGCCTTCTTTAAACAAAGGGATTTCCATGGTTTAATGGGTTCTTTTGAATTTTACTTCTGGAATATAACAGTCCTGTTAAAGAACACTAGTTTTTGTGTTAGGAAGCCGAAGGCCAGCAGAGAGATAACAGTAAAGGTAAAGGTAGTCCCCTGTGCAAGCACCGAGCCATTACTGACCCATGGGGGGACATCACATCATGACGTTTTCTTGGCAGACTTTTTACGGGGTGGTTTGCCATTGCCTTCCCCAGTCATCTACACTTTACCCCTGGGAAACTCGGTACTTATTTTATCGACCTCGGAAGGATGGAAGGCTGAGTCAACCTTGAGCCGGCTATCTGGACCTGGCTTCCGCCAGGATCGAACTCAGGTCGTGAGCAGAGCTTGGGCCGCAGTACTGCAGCTTACCACTCTGTGCCCCGGAGCTCCCTTAAGTTTTAGGAAATTTGTGCGATGATGTTTTGCTAAAGCCTTCTTTAAACAAAGCGATTTCCATGCTTTAATAGGATCTTTTGAATTTCACCTCTGGAGTATAACAGTCCTGTTAAAGAACACTGGTTTTGTGTTAGGAAGCCGAAGGCCAGCAGAGAGATAACAAGGGGGTCTGAAATAGCAGCAGACGGGACATGGTGGGCAGGATTCAGGAGCGAAGTGCTCAAATGGGCATCTTTCAGGGCAAAGATAAAGTGCTTTGAAATACACCAGCTACCAGAAGCAGGAGACGGAAGTAAAGCAGGCCTTCAGTGGGCTGGTGTTATCTATACTTGCAGTGACTGTTGGTGGTTTTTAAAAAGAAGAAATGGAAAAGGGGAGGAAGATTGCCAGGGCGAATCAGTTCTTTATAATGGCTCTTTTCCAGGAATGGCGTTGGAGAGAGTGGATTCTTAGAGCAGTGGGACGCTTGGGATGAAAACTTTAATGTGTACACCAGAGCACAGCGAATGCGCCACCAAGGAAAAGCCGTTCCTTGAAGCTGTTTCCAAGTGTAACTTTCTCCTCCAAGGCATTTTTGCAGGATGAAACTTCCACTCTTGCAACACACTGGAGTGCTTGAAACATGCTCGTAAAACAGGGGAGTAAAAAGGAGGGGCTCCATTTGCCACCATGCAAGGTACCAAGAGGTCAGATGTGTCAACTTGATTAAAACAGATGTAAGGCTGCCATTAAACAACAACAACAACAAACAGAGAGGCAGATCTGGTCTAAATTTAGTAGGCTTGGGGCTGCAATCTTAAGAATACGTTCATAAAATAGGAGTTACTTCTGAGTCGGCTTGTTTAACAGTTCTGTGTTGGAGTCTGATCCTGGAGACCCAGTTTGGTGTAGTGGTTAGGAGCACGGGACTCTAATCTGGAGAGCCGGGTTTGATTCCCCACTCCTCCACTTGAAGCCAGCTGGGTGACCTTGGGCCAGTCACAGCTCTCTCAGAGCTCTCTCATCCCCACCCACCTCACAGGGGGATTGTTGTGGGGTAGTAACGGCATACTTTGTAAACTGCTCTGAGTGGGCATTAAGTTGTCCTGAAGGGCGGTTTGTAAATTGAATGTTGTTGTTGTTATTATTATTAGCTAAGCTTACTCAGCCATTTAGTCTTGCTGAAACTTGAGAGGCTACTTCGAAGGAAGCGTGCTTAGGATTGCAAATGGGCAACACAGTCCTGTGTTTACACAGAAGTCAGCCTCATTTCCTTCAAGGAGAGTAACTAGGGCTGACAACTACCTGGAGAAAAAAAGTCTCCTACCCTTTTAATATAGGCTTAATGAGATGCTATTTACAGGTGATGTTATTTTCCTCCAGGACATGAAAGCTTCCCCTGCCCATCTCTGCACATTATGCCTCTATTAAAGGGACAGGATACTGGCAACCTTACCTACTTATTAAAGTACACATTCTTACTACAGGTTTACTCAAGTATAGCTTCCCTCTGCTTCAACAGAATTTATTCTCAGGCAAGTGTGGTTGGAGATCGCAACATTATTTAGGGGTAAGTCAATGGATGAGACTTACAAGTAAGCATGGCCCAAGGTCTCAAGAGCGATGCTCTAGGGTTGCCAACCTCCAGGTAGTGGCTGGAGATCTCCCAGAATTACAACTAATTTCCAAGCCCCATAGCTCAGTTTCCCTGGAGAAAATTGCTGCTTTGAAGGGGGGGGGGAGTTGTACGGTATTATGTCCTGCTGAGGGCCCCCTCCCCAAATCCTACTCTCCCAAGCTCCATCCCCCCCCCAAATCTCCAGGAATTTCCCATCCTGCAGCTGGCAACCCTTACACTGTGCACTCGATGTGGCTAGGGTTACCAACTCCAAGTTGGGAAATTCCTGGAGATTTGGGGGGGGGTGGAGCTTGGGAGGGTAGGATTTGGGGAGGGGGGCCCTCAGCAGGACATAAAGCCGTACAACTCCCCCCCCTTCAAAGCAGCAATTTTCTCCAAGTGAACTGATCTCTGTGGCCTGGAGACCAGCTGTAATTCTAAGAGATCTCCGCTCCAGCCACCACCTGGAGGCTGGCAACCCTAGACGTGACATGTGTCTCTCTTCTTTTCAAATGCTGACCCATCCACATCCCAGCCTGTTTTTTTTAAGTGACCTCAATTCTGAAACATGGTTGCTGTGCATAGGGGAGGGGGGGGCTGCCTCCAAGACCTCTCCCTCCATGCTATGCAAAATGAGTGCCATGTATCTTTAGACTCTTGCACTCCAGTCGATCACTATGTGATTGAGTGAAGCACAAGTGGAGCGCAAGTGAACAGGAAGGAATACATATGAGTCTGTTCACTTGCCATTCAAGTGTAATTCGTCACTTCTAGCTTGACTCTTAGGACCCCTTGAGAGTATATACGTTCTCTGGGCCAGGCAGTTTTGTAACAGGGACCCACCTGGACACAGGGCTGGCTCCAGCATCGCCGGCACCCGAGACAGCTTAATGCTGCCTGTGTGTGTGTGCACGTGCGTGTGCATGTACGTGCACGCGGAGCCTTCCAGCCCTCAGAGCAACTGAACGGGAAGCTGCCTGCTCAGCTGCCCCATGCTGCCACCGCCAGCATGTGCTCCTGGCTAGCGGCGGCTGGCATGGGGCTATGTTTGGGCCCCATGAAAGACTGAGCTATGAGGCTCAGCACTCCAAACCATCTCTGATCTTTGCTGTGGAAATGTTACCAGCAGTCCTTTCACCTCCAGGCTTAGCAATATCAGCTGCTCACCTGTGAAATGGGGTGGCTTCAGAGAATCTTATTTTATCCCTTTCGCTGTGACATGACATGTTACGTGACCTACAGGTCTATTTGGAGGATTATGACTATAAAATACATGTTCTGAGCACTAAACAAAAAACAAAAACCTCTGTGCACTGAATGCTAAGTCTTGATATGGTTATGTTTATAATCCTAAGTGATGAAACTTAATTTTTTTCCTGGGAAACCTCTGGAACTGACACTCCAAAGACCATTCTGCATATTTCTTTCAAGACTTGTGACAGAGAATAGATTGTACAATCCCCTATGTGGGACACATATCCAAACCTAGGTTTGTTTCATTCGCGCATGATGCTTTAAAAATCTTAACAAGGAAGACAGGGGCGGCTATGCAGAGGAAGGCAATGGCAAGCCATCTCTTCTCATCTCTTGCCTTGAAAATCCTATGATGTGGAACTTCATGGCGTCACTGTAAAGTCAGTTGTGATTCCAAGGCACACTTTACCTTAAGTGCAAACCATCTTTAAGGATGCTAAATTCTGTGCCTAGTATTGAAATAAATCTGTTTTTTTCCAGGATAGCAGTAAATGCATTTTTTCATGCAACATGTCATTAATGAATGTATTGATGGAATAGAGCAAGAGTCCAGTAGCACCTATAAAACTAACAAAATTTGTGGCAGGGTATGAGCTTTCGTGAGCTGTGACTCACGAAAGCTCATACCCTACGACAAATTTTGTTAGTCTTATAGGTGCTACTGGACTTCTCCTCTTTTCTACTACTACAGACGGATTATCACGGCTACCCTTCTTGATCTAAATGTATTGATATAACCAGGGGTCATTTCGTAGAAAAAGAGCTGGAGGAACTCATTAGCATAACTCATCAGCATATGCCACGCCCATTGCCATCACCGGAAGTGTGTCATTAGCATAACTGATTTGCATATGCCACACCCCCTGACATCACCTATCCTGGCTGTTTTGGACCCAATCCTGGCCATTCAGGGCTGAAATTGGGCCCCAAATGGCAAAAAGGGGTTGAAAATGGCCGAAAAGGGCCCCCAAATGGTCAGGATTGGGCTGCTGCTGAGTGGGAGAGTGATCCATCACCCGTCAGAGGCCCGATCTGGGCCATTTCGGCCCCAATCCAGGCTGAAACGTGCCCCAAATAGCCTAGAGTCAGGTGGGCGGGGCCACTTGACATGTGAACTCTTTGGGGAACTGCTGGAACTGTGTTCCAGCACGTTCCCCCTCGAAATGAGCCCTGGATATAACTGTTGAAAGATGTAGTGATAGCCACCAGCTTAGATGTCTTTAAAAGGAGATTAGATAAATGCATATCAATCAATAACTATTAGTTATGATGGCTAAACGCATCCTCCATGTTCAGAGAGAGTATACCTCTAAATATCAGTTCTTGGCCTTTGTGCCCTACCTGCGGGTGTCCAGAAGGCATTTAGCTTGACTGCTATGGGAAAATAGGTTGCTGGACTAGATGGGCCTTTGGTTCAGTGCCGCTGAGCTCTGCGTAATTGTAGCAAGGAGTCATGTTGGTGCCTTTCCTTAACAATAAAGAAGGATCTTGATCATTTTTTAATATCTTGTGCTGGAGGAGCCTGTAGAGCAGGGATGAGCAAGCTTTTATAATTAAAGAAAGAAGTAAAGAAAGAAACGGCATTGGAATTCCGAGCAAGTGATCAGCCAAGCTGGTATAAGAAAGCCCATTTGTGTAAATGAAACTATGTAACTCAACATTACCGATAACTGTTGCTGATTAATGAGCCATAAACTCCCACAGTCCAAACCCTTGTTCTTGGGAACCTTTTATTCAAAAGTGGGACATACAACTCCTGACAGTGAATAGGGTTGCCAGATTCAGGTTGGGAAATTCCTGGAGATTTGGGGGGTGGGACCTGGAGAGGGCGGGGTTTGGGGAGTGGAAGGGCCTCAGTGGGATATAATGTCATGCAGAGCAGTGTGTGAATGCAGTCCTGGATCTACTGCAATATCTGTAGTTTATCACACAATACTAGAGGTAAATTCTGATCCAGTATTTTACCTGGGCCGTTTCCAGATGGCTTACCTGCCTCCGGAACGTCACGCCATCTTGCGGGGAAAACACGAAATATCGTGTTTTCTCGCGTGAGTTTTGCGCGACGTTGCGCAAAACTCGCATGAGAAAACATGATATTTCGTGTTTTCCCCGCAAGATGGCGCGACGTTCCGGAGGCAGGTAAGCCATCTGGAAACGGCCCTAGAAAGTTCTAGCACTTAATAATGGACTATAGTATATTAAAATTTCCTTCCCCCCTTCTTCTTTTGTCACAGCTCTAGATAAAACACCGGGAGCATTGCATGATTGGTTTCCATATGTTTGGGTGTGTTTGATCATAAATTGTTTACAATCGACCACTGAGGAAGGCCTTGGGGCTGAAACGCATCTGGTCAGTTTTGTACTGTACCTTGGCCTATTTGTGTTGGTCGTTGCACTGTACCATCATCTGTATTTTGAGATGTTTTAGCAAGTTTTTGTATGTATATGTAGCCTGCCATTCAGGCCTTATGTTTTAAACTTGTTTTTAATCTGTATTGGTGCACATCTATAATAAATACTCTCTAATATATATATATATATATATATTTAGGTTGTTACTTAATCCCTCTATTTTGTTCAACTGATGTCCGTTGCCTGGAGATCAGTTGTAATTCCGGGAGATCTCCAGGTACCACCTGGAGGCTGTCAACTCTAGAGTAGCCATGTTATGCAAGAGCATCATGCACGATTGTTTCAGTGCGCTAGCATAAATCTGCACATGGTTCACATTTGGAACACTAGCAAGTCTTCGCTTATATCATTTGCTTTCGCTAAAGCATATAGCCCCTTCTGTCCTGTATAAATCTTGGCCTGCCTTTGCCCTTCACATACTGATTATTCTAGCATCCCACCTACCCTCCAATAAACCTTAACTTAAAGATTTCATTTTCTTTCCTAAAAAGCCCGAATTGGCTCTGGCGGTATAGGTTGCAGACCCCTGCCGTTAAGATTTAGTTGCATGTTGGAGCTGTTCCTTGTCTGGGAGAAAGGAGAAATCAAGTAAATGAGGGGGGGGGGGAGGGAGCAGCAACCATGTAGACCCCTACCGCTCTAAACAGCTTCTTGACCTCTGCAGAGAGGACACAGCCACAAGCTTGCATCCGTTACTGCCATTTGTCTCTTTGGAAAGTGCAATTTCCCCCCCTCCCCGCTCCCCTTTTTAATATCTCTACAAATGAAAAGGATAAGGATTAAAACCTCCAGGGAGGCTTAAGAGTCGATGTTCCCATATATATCCCCCCCACACCACTTCTCAACAAATATATACATTTTTAAAGGAAGAAAATAAAACCAGGATAAAGACCGAAGTCTCACCATATGTTGAGTTAAACAGAAACATATAACCCGGCTCGAGTGCACAGCTGTAATTCAAGCCATACGTCTTGTCTGTCTCTTTGACTTGCAAGGTTCTATTGAGAACAGGGGGGGGCAGGAGGGGGGAATCAGAATTTGGTTCGTGATTCATAAACCACTCCTTTTTGGCAATTGGAGAGACTCGATTTCTCTTTTGCGTGGACGCAAAATGCTCCAGCATAGTTTTCTACTCTGTTCGCCTCCCTAGGTTTCAGGTTAGAAGACATCCTGGTTTTTGTCAGAAAGCGGAGGATTTCATTTGTAAAAAATAAATAAATCCATTTTTCTTTTCTTGTTCCCCCCCCTTCCTGAAGATAACATCGGCAGCTACAGAGAAATGAACATGAAGCGGCAATTTTGGGTGGCGTTCTTCCTGGCGTTCATTTTGCAGAATGGAACGTGCAACGGGATCAAATGGCTGTAAGTTTATTCCAACTCCAACAACGTGGGATCTTTTGAGCGGTTCACGTGTTTTTTAGCCCTGACCTGGGGGGAGGAGGTAAAAAGAAATTCAGTTGTGTTACAGGTTCACATGTTTCTACCAAATAATTGGTGGCGCGTGGAGCCAGGGAGGGAGATCAAACCACGAGAGGGGCAAATTAAACCTTTCTTGTTTGCATGTCTAGCATAAGATGTGCCAGGGTGTCCTGGGGTGATTTTGGAATTCTGTGATTAGAATGCCAGATATGGTGGCTTGAAATGGAGTCAGTATGGATCGGTGCTTTGGTTTCAGAAAAAGGGGAAAGTTAACTTTCTCCTGCATATGGTGTTTTCTCAACTGGAAATCCGCAGTGCTCCTTCTCCCAGTTTTAATAGCTGCTCGGAGGAAAAAAGACAATGGCTTACATCCTGCCCAAGGTAGATTTCTATCTGCAAACTGCAACTTTCTCACCTCTCCTTTCCTCCGCAGCCTGAAACGTTCTCTGATTTGCTGTTCCTAGGGAAGTCAGAGGTCTGCGGAGGGAGTATAGAAATGGCAAAAAACCAGCCTCCTCTTTATCAGCAGAAATGATAGGCAGGGGCCAACCTGCTACATCCATAGAGTGACTGTCTCCCCCTTGTCCCATTGCTAGAGCTAAAAGAAACCTCGAGATTTTATTTTATCTGTTGCTCGAATATGTACTCTTATACTACCTGTACTTCACGTTTATCTAATGTCAGTCCTAGACTTGATTATGTTCTGTTTCAGCAATTCTTCAACTCTGTACTGGATTCTTGCTAATGCTACGTCTTTGTAAAATCCTATGACGTTGTTGTGGAAATGTCCTTGACACTGTATGGAAATGTCCCCGATACTGATTGTACTAACCTCACGCTATGTAATCCCCCTCGAGTCTCAGTGAGAAAGGCAGACTATAAATGACAAATAAATAAATATACATTTTTTATAGTCTGCCTTTCTCACTGAGACGCAAGGCAGATTGCAGAGTGTAATTCAATACAATCAACAGCTGGGGCATTCAGTAAACAAGACAATAGAGAATAGATTGCAGAAATCCAAAAAGAAGCAGGAATCTGATACAGAGCTGAAACAAAACATAAGCAATTTGGCATGACATAATAAATGACAATAACAGACAGTGCACAGCAGTATAATCTACAGTCCCTATCCCTTTATTGATGTATCTCTTCAAATTCCAGTTCTCCGCTGTCATGACTGTGATCCAGTGACCCTGGTCTTGCCAACTCTGGGTTGAGAAATTCCTGGAGATTTGTGGGTGGACCTTGAGGAGGGCAGGGTTTGGGAAGAAGAGGGATTTCAGTGGGGAATGATGCAATAGAGAGTCCACCCTCCAAAGCAGTTGTTTTCTCTATTTATTTATATTCGATTTATATTCTGCCCTCCCTGCTTCAGCAGGCTCAGGGCAGATTACAAACAAATTTAAAATCATATTTCACAGTATATACAATTTGTAGCCTGGAGACTAGTTGAAATTCTGGGAGATCTTCAGGCCACAAGTGACCCCTTCCTTATGGCTGCCTCTTAGTGCCAAATGAAACACTTGGTATTACAGTGGCTTGATAACACAGAATGAGGGGCCAATAAGTGGCAAGAACTAAATTCTCCCCCCACATCCTATCCCTTTGGGCATTCTCCGCCCTTCCCCAGCTCCCCTGACCTCCAATATCAGAACTAGCTTGTGATTTCCCTCAACCCCCAGTTTTTACATTTTAAAAAAGTCTCTGGCCCTTCAGACTGCAGCTGTAAGCTTGCAAATGCGTGGGCAGATGAATTCTCGGGAGCCAAAGGATGGCTGAGTGTAGCGTCTGCCCTTGGCTGTGAGAAATCAAGAGTGTTATTGCAGGTTCTTCATCGAACCCTGGTTTAGGGTTGCCAAAAGTCAGAAGCGAGGAAAAGTCCTTTAACAGAGGCTTAATGTGTGGAAAGGGGCAGCTAAAGTTTCGTATGGCAATAACGTCACCTGGCAAATAACATCTCCTTAAGCCTCTGTTAAAGGAAGAGGAGGATATTTGGCATCTCTTGTTCTCTTGCTTCGCTGCAGAAAGGAGATGATAGTGTGGGCCTACCTTATAAGGCTGTTGTAAGAATTTTAATGAGACAATAAATGCTGCAAGCTGATACAGAAATGCAAAGATTAATACCAGCTGGCTTGTTAACAGGGCTCGGTATCGCTCCCGAGCAGAGCAAGTCACACTGGAGAATTACTTGTTGTTCAGTGCCCCCCCTCCACATGCAGTGTCATGGTTTTGCAGAAGAGGTTGTAAGTTGTAACTCTCTCTCTCTCTCTCTCTCTCTCTCTCTCTCTCTCTCTCTCTCATGCTACTATGTTCCCAATTTGGGCTGCTTGAAGTTCGAGGAAAGAAAAAAGAGACCTTATCCCCCCCATGGTTAGAAGTAGACCCAGGGAGACAATTTTCCAATTGGGTAAATGTATGGGGGGGGGGGAGTTAAGGCCCCTTCTTCAGCATTCCAGATCCAATCCAGACTTCTCCCTTCCCCCACCATGTCCCAGATCCCTATAGTTAAGTCACACATTCAATTCTAGCATTGAACTCCAATATCATGTTTAGTTTGATTCACACATGTAGCAGAATTGGGGGGTATGGGTCAAAGAATGGACTGTACCACTTTGGGATGCAGGAGGGGGAGAGTTATATTTTCGAATTCTCCACTCAGTGGGAAGCTGCCTGCAGGCCGAAAACTAGCACAACAAGCGAAAAAGATGGGCTAAAACCTTTTGTCCTACTGTACTGGGTTTCTGTTTGCAGAGAGGTTTTTTTTTTCCTTTGCAGAATTCAAAGCGGTTGGAAATCCCCCCCCCCCTACAGTGGTACAGTCTAGTCCTAGGGATGTGCTGTGAATCCACTCTGCCTTAATTCAACACTTTTTATGCAAACGATTAAGAGTGAAGGGTTTAAAGGGGGGGCGACCTCTTCGGAACAATAGGTTACCCCAAAAGCATGCCGAAGGTTCCAGGGCAGAATTAGAAAACCACAGGGGGGTGCAAACGGAGGGAGAAATCGCCCAACGGTGTTCCTGCCTGGCTGGCAGATCAAGGCTTCCATCTGTTTTTACCATCTGCTGAATGCCTGTTTAAACACTCCGCTGCATCTGATACCATTTGAAGGCCCTGCTAGTCTTTCGGAAGGCCCATCTCTTGCTGCCGGCCGAAACAGTTGCCCGTTCTTCTGCAAGTTGCTTGGGGGAGTTGGTGGCGTTTGCAGCACAGGCATCGCATTTAAATTGTGTGCCCGATATCCTCAGTTTCGAAAAGGTGGGCAACTAAAATCCATGAAATGTATCAAAGAAAGGATATGAACACAAGGATAAAAATAAAATCTATTAATCAGCTGCACTCCAGTCACTCCAACTTGTGCGTAAAGCAAACAGCTGTAACCACAAATGGTTTTGGCTCAGTTTGGAAGTGAAGTGGATTTGGCCCCGTCTGACTTCAGCGGGTTGGAATGGTTTAGATTCATCGCCCTGGATGGCCCAGGCTAGCCCAACCTTCTCAGATCTCAGAAACGAAGCAGGGTCAGCTTGATGGAAGACCCCCAAGAAAGTCCGAGGTTGGTCTTCAGAGGCAGGCAATGCCACAAACCATCTCTGTTTGTCTCTTGCCTCGAAAACCCCAGGAGGGGTCGCCATAAGCCCGCTGTGACTTGATGGCACTTCATGCACACGCCCATTTTAGGAATGAAGTAGACTGACTTTAGCGGCTCGGAATGGTTGAGATTCACGTACTCCACCTTAACTTGTTTGGGGATTGGGATAGAAGTGATAAAATACTGCCCCAGGGTTTTCGGTCCTGGCCCCAACCTGGTGGAACACTCATAATACTCGGGCCCACCAAGATCTTTTATCCTTTTGGTGGGCCTGCAAGACAGATGTTCCACCGGGCGTATGCCGGCCAGGTTTCCATCTGACAAGCCTCCCTACTGCTCTCCTGTTAAGAGGGGCTTGTATAGTTTCTTCACACACACACACACACACACACACACCCTCTCATGAGAAGATCTGATAAGAACAACTGAAACGCTCTTCTCTGCACGTTCTTTGGCAGGGACTATCAGAAAGTGCTACAATTTTGAGGGCACTGATGTGATTTTATTGGTTTATTGTTGAAAACGTATTTATATTTGTATTTACTGTTTTATCCTTGTCGTGACCCGCCCTAAGCCTGCTTGCGGGGAGGGAGGGCAAAAAGTCGAATTAATAAATAAAATAAATAAGGATATTGTTCAGAGAGACGTGATTCAGCAGTACCCAAGAACGGTCCTTCTTGTAAAAAGTTATTTGTATTGTTGAGATTTTGAAAACAATAAACAGAATTTGGAAAAAAAAATAGAAGACATAGGAAGGCAGTGATGTGAGGGGAGGGATTTCGAAAAAACAAAGAGCAAACTCTACGGGCATGAAAACATGTACTCCCATAGTCTCTCTGCTGGATACGACCCCTTTAAGTTGTGATGAACTTGCATGTGTGAACTAGCTGGGAAGCCCAAATTAAATTGGCTCAAGAGAGTCACGTTGGAGTGTGTGTTAGTATACAGATCGGGGTTTCGGAGGCTGAAGGCAGGAGCAGGAGAGAACTGATACCCACCTACCCACAATTCACGACCTTTAACTAGCCTTGGAGATGCTGACTTTAATTTAGCAAACCTGTCCATATTGCATCTAAGCTCCAACAGCTAAATTTCTATACTGGGCTAAGACAAAAAGAAGGGAAGCCTGGAGACTGGCAATTGTGTGTTTCTGGTTGGGGAAGGCGAATGCCCAGTGTGGTGATGTCTTGTACCTTAGAGCAGCTCTGTGGCATAGTGGGTAGAGACGCTTGAAGTTCAGAGAGCCCTGGGTTCCGATCTTCCCCTTATCTATGGAGTCCCTTGGGTGACTGTGGTCCAATTGCATTCTCACAGCCTCACCAACTTCACAGGGATGAGATAAGGATAATTGGAGGCACCGCCCACTCCCCTAAGTTCCTTGAAGAGAAGGATGGAAGGCAAATTCAGTGAGGGAGAACGCAAAAAGGGGACAGCTGCCCCATGATTTGTAGAGAATAGAGGCTGGCCTCTTTTAAAGCCATAAATGCAACTCAGTATACCAAACCAGGCCATTGGTCCATCTAGCTCAGTACTTTGATAGGCAGAGGAGATGTTCTGCCCGGCATATGGTCGAGGCCAGCATGAGATCCTTCCTAAGCCTCCCACCAAGTGTGGGGTTATGCAGTGTCCACTGGCCGGCTGCCCGACGTATGGGTACAGCATGGGGCTATGTAGTGCCCTTCGTTAGCTGACCCACGTATGGGTTGCAGTTTGCTATTTGTCCGCTTCCCTCCCCCTGTATGTTGAGGGGCAGGAACCTGGAATTGACCCTGTCTTGGGACAGTTATTATCTGTGGATTTTATGATTTGAACTGTTGTTTTTATGAAGTGTTGTTTAACATTTGTACTGTATTTTATAACTGCTGTACCTTGCCCTGAGCCCGCTTGTGGGAAGGGCAGGTTAGAAATGTAATAGATGATGATGATGATGATGATGATGATGATGATGATGATGATGATGATGATGATGATGATGATGGAGGCTCTCCAGAATCAGAGGGAGAGACAGACTTTCCCAAAATCTGTTGCCTGGAGATGGATCCTGGCATGTTCTCCGTGTAAAGCTGGGACCCACTTATGTTCAGTCCATGGGCTTCAATGGGACACCGCTAATGTTTATAAAAACACGTATCTTCCAGTTCACTCTGGTAGCTCCTGTCCCAGTAAAACCCCAGTAATGCTCCTTTCCCAGAGAGCCAGTTTGATGTAGTGGTTAAGAGCGGCAGGACTCTAATCTGGAGAGCCAGGTTTGATTCCCCACTCCTCCGCTTGAAGCCAGCTGGGTGACCTTGGGCTAATCATGGCTCTGTGGAGCTCTTTCAGCCCCACCCACCTCACAGGGTGATTGTCGTGAGGATTAATAACACACTTTGTAAAGCACTCTGAGTGTGGCATTAAGTTGTCCTGAAGGGCGGTATATAAATCAAATATTATTAAACATGGCTCCGGTTTTGCCCGTGTTCTGTCTTTTGGGATGATGGAAGGGGGATGTCATTTTAAAAAGTTTTAGGTGGGTAGTCGTGTTGGTCTGTAGTAGAACAGTAGGATTTGCGTCTGGTGGCACCTTAGAGACCAACAAGACTTTCAGGGTGTAAGCTTTCAAGAGTTAGAGCTCCCTTCTTCAGACACTTTGAGCTTTAACTCTTGAGAGCGTACACCTTGAAAATCTTGTTGGTCTCTAGGGTACCACTGGATTCCAATCCTGTTGTTTTAACAATGTTAATACTGCGCTTAATACACACATGTAGAAGAATTTTTCTGGCTTCAAGTCCATCTCTTTTAAGAAGGAATCGCCTTTCCCAAGACTGGCCAGCTAGCAGGTCCGCTCTGAGCCAATCCAAAAGCATTCATTGTTCAGTTTTTTTTTAAAAAAAAATAAAAATGGTCTTATCTGTTCTCCTGAACAGCTGTTCTCCTTGGAGCTGGGAATAAAATACCTGCTATTTGAGCTGGAGCTAGAGTTCTATATTGCAGTCATTGAACTCTGAAGCAAGAAAGTTCAGCTTAATGGAACTAGCATATTTAAAATGTGTCCGGTTGAATTGTAAAAAGGGGGGATTGTAGAATTTGGGAATTTGGCAGCAGGGATTGGCTGTTGGGATGATGAAGAAATGTGTGTTCTTCTCAGCTTCTCGGAGAAGAAATAAGAACAGACGGGTAAAAACTAGCTACAGACCCCTGATTACTCGAAGTATCGCCTCCCAGGTCATTCTAGTTTTGAATTTAGAGTACTGAGATGTGTATTATCTTTTTGCCAAATGTTTTTATGTGATTTTTTTTCTTTTATGAACCCTATGAGCATCGTTATCTGGGTAGAAAGGAGGTGAAGAACACGTGTCGGGAGATGGAATGTTAGCTGGGAAGGGTAGTTTAAAAAGACAGAGCCGGCGGCAGAGCATAGGCTTTGCTAGACCCTGAAGCTGTGTGAAGGGGCTGTGAAATGCCAGAAGGGAAACTTCAGCCCATTATAACCTTTCCAGGTCCGAGTCTGGCTCTGGAAGGCAGCTCCAGCCCATTTCCCATTTCTTGCTGCTCTCTGGTTGTGATCCCACACAGTTTTAGATTGGAGAGGTGAAACT
The DNA here is from genome assembly GCF_028583425.1 of Eublepharis macularius. Taxonomy (NCBI): domain Eukaryota; kingdom Metazoa; phylum Chordata; class Lepidosauria; order Squamata; family Eublepharidae; genus Eublepharis; species Eublepharis macularius. Next base: position 180,187,113 of record NC_072792.1, read on the forward strand.
TGACAGTGTTCGGGGAGGCAAAAATGAAATTAACAAACCCTTTGAGAAGTGATCTTTGCAGGCTCTGTCTTTTTAAACTATGCTTCCCTGCTAACATTGCATCTCCCTACACTTGACAAACATGCACCGAGGTGTCTCATGTAAAGAGTGTAAGGCACTTTCATGTGAGTAGGCCTCATTGAATAACATGGGATTTACTTCTGAGTAGACCTGGTTAGGATTGCTTTCACTGTATGTCATTTTTATGCACTCAGCTGTCAGCCAGTGTGCTAATTCCATTTCCCACCTCCAGTAAACTTGCTATCCAGATAAAAAATGTTGCAGATTTTGTTTATGTGTCGCAGCTATTCCATAAAGGGACACCCAGATCCAGTGGGAGATTTAAACAGCCTGCAGAACTTTTTAAAGAAAATGGTTATGGCTGGTTTAACACACAACATGGAGAGAAGAGTTTAAATGTGTGTGCGCATAGGTGTATGTGATCCTCTCAAGCAGTGGCATAAGAACACAATTGTGTTACAAGAACACGAGAGTTTCCAGTTTTCCTCTGTTACATTTGGTGGCTTCGAAAGGAGCAATGTAAGCTGTTTTGATTCTCAAGGTCAAACTAGATGCTGTATACTCAGTGATCAAATCAGCAGTATGTTTTTTTTGTAGGTAGCAGCCACAGGAGGTCTAGAGTTAGATCGGGAATGCAACACTGGAATAAGGGGCTTAATTCTTTCCTCCGTGCCATTTATTTATTTATTTCAAATTTCGATTCCGCCCTCCCCATGTGCAGGCTCAGGGTGGATAACAACATATTAAAATACAATAAAAATTCATCTACATTAAAACATCATTAAAACAGCAGTGTCTTTCTATTAATACACATTTAAAATAGGATGGTGGACAGCCTTCACAGGGAGGGTTAAGATTTTATACACCCCTCTTTTCAGGCCGGCAGAGGCCCAGCCTCAGACATATACCTGGCAGAACAGCTCAGTCTTGCAGGCCCGATGGAAGGATGGTAGTAAAATCAGGGCCCTGATTTCAGCAGACAGAGCGTTCTACCAGGTGGGAGCCAGGACCGAAAAGGCCCTGGCTCTAGTCAAGGCTAGGAGGGCCTCCTGGGGGCCAGGGACCACCAACAGCTGTTTGTCCCCTGATCGGAGTGTCCTCCAATCAGGGGGAAAAGGTGCTACAATATTGTATTATTTAATCAGCAAGATCTGCTTGGACCATAGCATCGTCAAATTTTACAATGCAGCATATAATTTTCCCAACTGCAAGCAGGTCCACGGAGAGGCCCTTTTGCCCATTGGTAGAAAGATACAACATCATATGGTCCCTGTATATTTCTCCCAGTGGGACAAACGAGTTCTCGAGGGAGGCCTTTGCGGTAAGGAAAATGACACGACGGAAAAAGGCTAAATCCGCTCTGCCTTGTTATGGCCATGATCTGCTATTAATGCAAGAAAAGGGGTCTCAATTTCCAGTCGTAGATCCTTCGGCATCTCTTCTCATACTTGTCGTCCTTAGAAGCAAGCCCCAACGAAAGAGGTGGGTTTACTTCCAAGTCAAGTTGGATAGGATCTTGTTTTTTGTTTCTTTCTGAGAAGGTTGGTCAGAGAAGGATAAAGTTCCGTGATAGCTGGCAAGGAAAGCCACTAGGGGGAGCGCTCTACAATCACACAGATCCTAATAGGATCAAGAAGCTAAATCCAAGTTGGGTACCCTGGTTAGTCCGTAAATTTCAAAATGCAAAATTTGTTAGTCTGTAAGATGCAAAGTAAAAGATGCAAAATTGTCAGTCTGGAAGACACAAAGTAAAAGATGCAAAACCTACTAGTCTGTTAATATGCAAAGTGGTTAATCTAGAAGGTGCAAAATAAAAGAGGAGTCAGTGGCACCTTAAAGACCAACAAAATTTATTCCAGCGTAAGCTTTTGTAAGTAGAAGCTCACTTCATTAGATACATGAACTGTGCATTCATCATTCCAATGCGCTGATATTCACAACAGAAAGGGAGGACGTTACAAAGAAATGCTAGTTTAAAAGAATATCCAATCAAAAGTTGGAAGTAGCCCTCACCTACTCTGAGCAAGCTCTTTTGATTAGATTTGCCTTATTTTAAATCTGCCTGTCTTTTTAACACCCCTTTCTTTCTTTATGGTTGCAAATATAAATGCCGTTGCATTTAAATTTCTGGGAAAGTGAGCTTTGATTCACAAAAGCTTAAAATGAAATAAATTCTGGCGGTCTCTAAGATGTAGGGTTGCCAACAACTTGGAGAAAAACAATCCTTGCCCTTTAAGAGAGGCTTAATGTGCGCGACGTGATTTATCTGGATTTCAGTAAAGCTTTTGATAAGGTCCCCCATGACATTCTGATGGGCAAACTGGAAGACTGTGGAGTAGACTATAGGACAGTTCGGTGGATAGGGAACTGGTTGGAGGACCGCACTCAAAGAGTGGTGGTCAACGGCGTTTCATCAGATTGGAGGGAGGTGTCCAGTGGGGTGCCGCAGGGCTCGGTTTTGGGCCCGGTACTTTTCAATATTTTTATCAATGATCTGGATGAAGGAGTGGAAGGGCTGCTCATTAAATTTGCTGATGATACCAAATTGGGAGCGGTAGCAAACACCCAAGAAGATAGAATTAAAATTCAACAAGACCTGAATACTCTGGAGAAGTGGGCAGCTGTGAATAGGATGCAATTCAACAAAGACAAGTGCACAGTATTACATGTGGGCCACAAAAATGGGAAGCACAAATACTGGATGGGGGATACACTTCTGGGCAGTAGGATATGTGAAAGGGATCTTGGGGTAAGAGTGGACTGTAAACTGAATATGAGCAGTCAGTGTGATGCGGTGGCAAAAAAGGCTAATTCAATCCTGGGTTGTATCAAAGGGGCCATAGCGTCGAAATCGCAGGAGGTCATAGCCCCTCTCTATACTGCCTTGGTCAGGCCGCACCTGGAGTATCGTGTGCAGTTCTGGAGGCCTCACTTCAAAAAGGATGTGGACAAAATCGAGAGGGTGCAGAGGAGAGCGACAAGAATGATCAGGGGTCTGGAGACTGAGCCCTACGAGGAAAGGCTGAGGGCCTTGGGAATGTTTAGTTTGGAGAAGAGGAGGTTGAGGGGGGACATGATTGCTCTCTTTAAGTATTTGAAAGGCTGTCATTTGGAGGAGGGCAAAGAGCTGTTCCAGTTGGCAGCAGAGGGTAGGACGTGAAGCAATGGGCTAAAACTACATGCACAAAGGTACCGGCTGGATATTAGGAAAAACTTTTTCACGGTCAGAGTAGTTCAAAAGTGGAATCAGCTGCCTGGGGAGGTGGTGAGCTCCCCTTCACTGGCAGTTTTCAAGAAGAGGCTGGATGAATACTTGTCAGATATGCTTTAGGCTGATCCTGCACTGGGCAGGGGGTTGGACTAGATGGTCTGTATGGCCCCTTCCAACTCTATGATTCTATGATTCTATGACTTCGTATGGCTAGAGGTAAACAACACCAGCTGGTAAATTACATCTTATTAAAGGGACAGGGCATTTTTCTCTAGGCTGGTGGAGAAAATGGAGGAAAGGGAAACAAGGTTATCAACTGCTTTGGGTCTCCACTGGGGTGACAAGATGCCGTGTTAGACGGGAAGAGTAATTTAAAAAGACAGAGCCGGCGGAGATCACTCTTCAGAGGGTTTGTTAATTTGGGTCTCCCTCGTGGTGACAAGTGAGTCATAAATGAGTCAGTGCAAGGCAGTATTGTTTGTTCACACAGCCCCCATTAGGGGCTGCTATCTCTGGACTGGGAAATTCCTGAAGATTTTTTGGGGGGGGGATGCAGCCCAGGGAGGGGAGGGAATTTAGTCAGGTACAATGCTATACAGCCCACCCTCTAAAGCAGCCATTTTCTCCTGGGGAACCGATCTCTTTTGTCCGAGGATCATTTGTTACTTTGGGAGATCTCCAGGCCCCATCTGGAAGTTAGCACCCCTCACATCAGCATCTCTCCACACCAAACAAAAGCTGACAAACCTCTGCAGTCATGTTGGCCTCCCGCTGCGCCCGCAGAGCCAAATTCGTGGAATTGGCAGGAACCTCAATGCAGAAATTTGTCTGTGAATTCAACAGGACTCTGCCTGCCAATGCCAGCGGGGGGGGGGGGGAGGGATTTGGCTCGGGGGCATTGAACGGCACTTAATATTTTAAACGTTCCTTGTCTAGCCTGCAGCCCTCGAGCCGTCAGGCTGCAGAATCGCACTCCAGATTTCAGTGTGCCTACTCTGGAGTAACGGGGTGGGCCGCTTGCGGCGCTGGCTGCTGGAACAAAGGCTGTCGGATTGCCGTACTTCGGAGTTGGGGAGGCAAAGGGCACCCAGCGCGGGGTCCCTTTCTTGCTGCTCCAAGAGACAAACATTGTCCCTGTTTGTTAAAGGCTGGCTTCCCTTGTCAGATTTTCCTCTTTGAAAAAACGTTCGCTGCCTGCCAAGGAGCGGACAATGCCTTTTTTTACTTTATTTATTTAGCGCTTGTTCACACATTTGAGTTTGGGTTGCCTTATCCTGTTCCCCCTCTCCCCTGTTCCTCTGAAAGTTTGCCTGCTTCAGTCGGAGGCACTCACCGCCTGTACACTTCACAATTGTTACCCTTGGAAAACTGGGTCCTTAAGACCAGGGCCGTACTCCCACCAGCTAGATGTGCTTTGTGCAGTGGTGCAACAGGCACCCTCCTCTGAGGCAAGTCATTCTACTGAGCGTCTGGGCCAGGAACAATTGAATGATTTAGCTACATCCTGCCATTTTAAAATGTTTTTGTTCAGCACGTGTGTCTGATGCTAAGCAACCACTGATAGCCACAAAGCACATTGGCTGGGTGATAGGGTGGGAGAGCTTGCTGTTAAGCACTTATGAGGTCATCGGTTACATTCAGGGGTCACTTTGTAGAAAAAGAGCTGGAGGAACTCATTAGCATACTTCATTAGCATATGCCATGTCTCTTGCCGTCACCGGAAGTGTGTCATTAGTATAACTGATTTGCATATGCCACGCCCCCTGACATCACCTATTCTGGCTGTTTTGGACCCAATCCTGGCCATTCAGGGATGAAATTGGGCCCAAAATGGCAAAAAGGGGCTGAAAATGGCTGAAAGGGGGCCCAAAATGGTCAGGATTGGGACGCTGATGAACAGGAGAGTGATCCACCATCCGTCAGAGGCCCAATCTGGGCCGAAATGGGCCCAAAATGGCCAAGAGTCAGGTGGGTGGGGCCACTGGACATGTGACCTCTTTGGGGAACTGCCGGAACTGTGTTCCTGTGCTTTCCCCCTCGAAATGAGCCCTGGTTACATTCATTTCCCCCCATTTATGAAGTCTGGCTCAGGCCTTGGAGGTAGTATCCTGGTAAGGGTTGTAACCAACTGATTCCAGTAGGGTAGCCCACTGTGTCAGTAGCAAAACCAACGGTTTTTCTAGTATGCACTTCTGTGAGTCAGAGAACTCACTTCTTTGGACACAATGGGAAGAAGTGAGCTTTGACTCATGAAAGCTCAAACTGGAATAAATGTTAAGCTTTAAGGTGGTACTGGACTTCTGTTTTATGGTCAAAGAGCCAACCAATGAAATGGGGAAAATTCTGAGCTTGCACGACTTGCAGTGCAATCCTAAACAGAGGTACTGCAGTCTAAGGCTATTGAAATCAATGGGATTAGACTGGAGTAACTCTGTTTAGGATTGTACTGTTGATGTACTAAGACAAGTAAATTATGACTACAGCACTAGATGAAGGCTCGGAAGAAAGCAGTTGTGTGCAGCTGCGTTGGTCCATTGACAAACTCCAGAAAGAATAAAATTGTGCAATACCGTTTGTTAGTACCAACTGAAATCGCATGAAACTTGGCATATCACAAAAGAGTGTGCAAACGTTGGGATTTTCTCAATCTCTTTATTGGGCTGGATGTTCAGTGTGGGAAAGGGGGGGGGGGAAGGTAAGAGAAAACAGTTGTTTCAAGAGTCAGCATCTGCAGCCGTAGTCTTACGGAAAGCAGGACATGCTGCGGATCAAAATGGATTCCTTAAGATGGCCCTGGGCGCAAAACGGGTTTTCAAGTTGCACAACACTGCTGGAGTGAAGGAGAGAAAAGAAATCGACATTCCTCCTGCATGAGTTTTATGAAATGCAGCAGTTAGCAAAATGCCTTTCCAGCACTAAATGAGATATGCATGTTCCTTATAAAGCTGAGAGTAAAAGAAAAAATAAAGTGGTGTTCTTATATTAACAAAGTTAGATATCGAGTTAAGGGTTTGCACTGATTAAAGTTATTGGATGTCAAACATGGAGAACCTTGTGGGCAGAGGGCAAAGTTCTATTTGAAGATCGTTTTTTGTCTAGCTGACACATCGCTCTCCTTGGCAGCTAAATCGAGCATTTCCCGAAATAGGCAAAGGTTGCAAGCAGCCACGTCAGTCCACAGAGATGATTCCAAATACAGCGCCGGCTCTGGGCTCCAACCCTTGCCAAGGCTCTTCATCCTCCCAGGAGCAAAAATTGGAGTCGAGAAGTGATGTTGTGACATCACTTCTGGTTGTAAGAGGAAGTAATCTCGTGGTGCTCTAGGAAGTCCCCAAATCTCTACAGCTTTTACCACAGAAATCAGGGAATTCCTAGAGTGTCCATTTGGGAATATAACTAGAAGTGGAATTGTGATGTCACTCTGCCCCCCCCCGCCCCATTTTTGCTCCTTGTGGAGCAAAGATAAGCCCTGGCAATGCTAAGCTTTGCACTGTATGGTTATACCGTTTGAAGGAAGATCAAGAAGCCCATTTCATGTTTTATTGCAGATCCAGGGTACCAAAAATCTGGAGTAGTTCCAGACCAGGTTTTGCATTGGATTACCAACCTCCAGATGGCACCTGGAGGTGTCCCAGAATTACATCTAATCTCCAGAGATCAGATTCCCTGAAGGAAAGAGCTGCTTTGACTTAACACCCACTCAGAGCGGTTTACAAAGTATGTTATTATTATCCCCACAACAAAACACCCTGTGAGGTGGGTGGGGCTGAGAGAGCTCTGAGAGAGCTGTGACTGACCCAAGGTCACCCAGCTGGCTTCAAGTGGAGGAGGGGGGAATCAAACCCGGTTCTCCAGATTAGAGTCCTGTGCTCTTTAACCACTACACCAAACTGGCTGTCATAGGGTGTCGAATTACCTTGCTCCAGAGAGCAAACAATCCCGAACAACATGGAGAAGAAAGTTGAGAATGCTCTAGCTTTGGATTTCCTGCATGGAGCAGGGGGTAGGACCAGACGTCTCCTTCCAATTTGAGAACTCTAAGATTTTAATATGATTACCTGATGGTGGCAGGAGTTCCCCCGCAGAGGAGCACCAAGATAAAAACTGAGTCATCGCCAATATGGCTTCCGGAGGGCGCTGCTGTGGCGGGAAGGCCAGGCGAGGTGGCCCATCCCTCCGGAGGGCACCGCCGTAGCGGGAAGCCCAGCGTTCTGGCAATCTGTTTTCTAGAGATAGTATATAATATTTTTGTTGTTTTTAATTGTTTCTAATGTTGTAAACCACTTCGGGCCTTGTTTGAGGGAGAGGTGGTATAAAAATCTAATAAACAGACGAGTGTTGCAGGGTGTCAGTCTATGGAAAACAGGATACGTTGAAGCCGACTCCCCCCTTGCAGCAAGAAATCCAAGCTCTCTTGAGTCAAGGTTTTTTAATGAGAAATCAATACTACAGTGCATATATGTCCATAGGAATACAGAAGCAAGTAAAAGCATCCGGCTGTACACAGGGCTCTTGTTGAGAATGACGTATGGAATGTTTGCTACAAAGTTTCAGTCCCTCTCTGCAAGCCCCCCACCCTTGGTGCCCTACCAGCTGGGCATAGTCAGTGGGAGAGTAGGAAGGAACCGTCCCAAGGTCGCTGTGGTGAGCCATCTTAGATAAGAGTGCTGTCTTCCCAGGAGCTGGACAGCTTATGTGAAAAACTACACACACACACAGCAGATGATGGTAAAACAAATGAAGATGGAGGGACTGTGGGCCACAGACCTGACACAGGGGAGTTGTGATGTCACTTCCAAGCTATTGCAGGAGTGAGGTCACAATGCTTTTTTTCAGGGGTGCTGACTGACCCCCAAAAGCTCATGCTGTACGGCTACCAGACAGACTATCCTAATTTATGGCATTAAAGAAATATTTTTTTTCATGACTCAAGAGATTATGAGGTGGGAGCTGTTAAAATTTTGTAGTGAGAAATGATGCACGGGCTTTGGATAGGAGAACGGGGGGAATTAAAAACATATCTGTTTTCATGTGTGAAGTAACAAAGGGTACATTGGTTGTTGTGGGTTTTCCGGGCTGTATTGCCGTGGTCTTGGCATTGTAGTTCCTGACGTTTCGCCAGCAGCTGTGGCTGGCATCTTCAGAGGTGTAGCACCAAAAGACAGAGATCTCTCAATGTCACAGTGTGGAAAAGATGTCGGCAGGTCATTTGTATCTACTCAGGAGGGGTGGGGTTGGGCTGAGTCATCCTGTAAGAGTTTCCCAGAGTGTGGAATGCTAATGGCGGGAGGCTTCACTGTATCCTGAGGAGGTTTCCACCTCCCTGAGTAGATATAAATGACCTGCCAACATCTTTTCCACACTGTGACACTGAGAGATCTCTGTCTTTTGGTGCTACACCTCTGAAGATGCCAGCCACAGCTGCTGGCGAAACGTCAGGAACTACAATGCCAAGACCATGGCAATACAGCCCGGAAAACCCACAACAACCATCATTCTCCGGCCGTGAAAGCCTTCGACAATACAAAGGGTACATTCCTCTTCGACGCCAGCCTTCTCACAGATATTCCATTCTTGTATGTGCGGCGAAGTTTTTGATGTGAGGGAGCATAAGGTGTCCCACTTGCCATCTGATGTGGGATGGTTCATGATGTGTCAGCTCGGATCACGTGTCCCGGTTGTCATTCGTGCAAACACAGCTTGCTGCTATTTTCTAGAACCAGGTCATCCTTTCCAGTGCATGACACGCCCCACTTTCTTCCAATTTCCAAGCAGATTGATTCCACCTGACCCAGCTGCACGGTTCACCAGCAGTCTCCACCGGTTGCGCATGGATCAGATGTCGTGTGCAATCAGGGCTCGGCTTTTCTGACAGCATCCCTAACCGTATTTGAAAGCTTGGCTCCGTCTGTATAAATGTGGTTTGACGGTTGTTTATATTATCCCGGGAAGGGGTGAAGAGTTGCAATTATTTATTTATTACTTAAGAGAAAGAACAGAATAAAAACCAGCCCTCCTTACAATCGTGGGGGGGGGAGACAGGAAATTTGGCTTGACTAGCAGATAAAATTTGCTGACTCAAAGGCTGCACTTCCAGGTGTGCTTACTTAGGAGTAAATCCCATTGAGCATGGTGAAACTTCAGCAAGCGTTCACAGGGACCTGGTTGCATTAATGTTCAGGTGATGGAATAATATTTTTATAATACTGTCCTACTTCCAGGACCCTGACCTGGATAGCTCAGGTGAGCTTGATCTCATCAGATCTCAGAACCTAAGCAGGGTCTGCCTTGATTAATAATTGGATGGGAGACCTCCAAGGAAAACCAGGGTTGCAGAGGCAGGCAATGGCAAACCGCTTCTGTTATTCTCTTGCTGTGAAAACCCCACCAGGGGTCACCATGAGTGAACTATGACTTGACAGCATTCTCCACCATCACCATTTCTAGGAAGCGCAGAGCAGATTCTCTTAAGGTTTTCCAACCAGGCATGGATCTGGATGCAATCCATGTCTGCTCACTAGTTTCAGCAGTGCAAAATTGGAAAGATGGAGCAGGAAGAAAAAAGGTCCTAGAGAAAAGGGCCCTGCCCGTAGCCTGCCCTGGCTGTGCCCCTGCCCCCAAGAAAGTGATTGAGGGAGATAAAAGCCTGCCCTGAGGCGTTTATCTCCTGCGCCATGCACCCTCCAAAGCAACCATTTTCGGCAGAAGAACTGATCTCTGCCATCTGTATTTCTGGGAGATCTCCTCTCCCCCCCCCCCGGAGGTTGGAATCCTTAGCTGAAGATCTCTCTCCCTAGTGAGTGTCCCTTGGCCAGGGCAGGGGGTGGAAAAATAGGGAGGGAAGCTGTGTATTAACACCAGAACTTGGTCATCTGGGGATAAACCAGAAACCACATCCTATCCCATAGAATTTCCAACCTCCAGGTCGGGCCTGGAGATCTCCTGGAATTACAACTCATCTCCAGAGATCACTTCTCCTGCAGGAAGTGGCCGCTTTGGAGGAGATACTCTACGGCCTTGTACTCTGCTGAAGTCTCTCCCCATCTTGGACTCCACCCCCTGCAAGGTTCAGCCCTCAAGTCTCCAGGAAATTCTCAATCTGGAGTTGGCAACCCTACTAGCTGGCCTTGTTCACCCCGCCCTTGGCCCAGAGCGAAGGATTCATCACTCTAAGCTGGTGGGTAGGTAAGAGTTCAGCTTATTTCAATCATCTTGTGGCCCGAGTTCGAATTCCTCAGAGGCAGAATTGGATAAGGGGTGCCCCGATCAAAGCATCTGGCTGTAGCCCGTTGGTTATCTTAACTTTTAACTGGAAGCCTCAACTCAGGGCCAAGCTACAAGTGACGAATGCCACTTGAATGGCAAGTGGATGGAGTGGAGAGCAAGTGGAGGGCAAGTGAACAGGGAGGAACACACTTGTAGTTTGGCCCTCGCCCTTTTGCTTCTGGCTGGGAATAAATCACAGCCATAAAACATTTCCATTAAGGACCCGAAAAAATCCAGGGCATAGCATTGGTATCCTACGAGGGAGAAGCTTTTTCATGCAGCTCGAAAAGGGACCTTTTTTTGCTCTGAGTGCCTGCCATCTGCTCAAAGAGCATCATTGTCCAGTTTTTAGTACCAAAAGATTTTTCTATGAGCAAAAATGGGACTTTTCACAGCTGCTCTGGCTGGATGTTTCAAAAATGTACAAGGAAGGAAGCATTCCATGCTTCAGCAGAGCTGGATATGTGGGGGGCGGGAAGGAACTGTAATGCTTCTGGATGTCCTGCGATCCTGGCAGGAGCAACTTGCTTGGCGCATCTTTGCCAAACGCTCCCATTGGCCTTCCATGCTCTTTTCGCACTGCCAACTCCAAGATGCCCACCACCGTCTTCTAAAGGCCACCCTACATCTTGTGGGCAGACTTTGTGACCCACAGATCACCTTTATTTTGTCCTGGGGACTCTGCCAGATGTTTAAACCCATGTGGCAAATAAGGTGGCCAACCTCCAGGTGGATGACGGGTCATCTTCAGCTTATACAAATTGGTTCCGTTGGAGAAAAATGGCTGCTTTAGAGAGAGGACTGTATGACATTATACCCTGTTGATGTTCTTCCTCTTCCCCAGCTCTGACCCAAATCTCCAGGAATTTCCCAAGCCAGAGTTGGCAACTGATAAATAAATCATATATTGGCCCCCTCCAGAAACCTAATTAAAGGATTCCATGTTTGGGCCGTTAGCAGAGTCTATCGTTTAGCAGAGGAAGCATGATTATAGGTGGTTGTGAGCTGGTTCTGCTGGCTGGTGTGTGTGTGTGTGTAGGAGAGAAAATAATAAAGCATATACTTGCTTATATTTAGAAAGGAAGCAAGAGTTCTTAATTGTAGGAACTCCATACTCTGATAGGCAAGGAGGAGAGACAGATCCTAACTACCTATCTAGTCTAAGGATGGGCATGGACACTAGGACAAGTCCTGCATCCATGCTTCCAAGGTGGAGGGAGGGAGAAGGAGAGAGATGATGCCAGGAACAAAGCCCAGAAGAGAAGAGGTAAGAGGGAGGTATTCAAGAGGCGGAAATCCTGAGAATAGCAATCTACATATTAAAGGACAGTCAGAGCAGTAAACAGAGTGCCCTGACCTCTCTATCATTTGCTCTATCTTTTAACTTTTTCACAATAAAAATATTTTTTTTAAAAGAGCTTGTAACCTGGAATTCTAGTTTGTCCTTAAGGTGCTACCAGACTCGAGTCTTGCTCTTCTACCACAGACCACCTGAAACTTATTTAACTGTTATTTTAACTGTTATTTTTAACTGTTTTAACTGTTCATACAGGTCTTTGGGCTGTTAAATGTTGAGTTATTGTATGGTTTTTATTATATCTTTGAGTCCTTATTGTAATTTTTATACATATTTGGCAGCTGCCTTGAATACTTTTAATCCTGGAGTGTGTAGGGTTTACATAAAGATATGAAATAATGCCAAGGCTGCTAATTTGTCGGGGGTCTTGCTTTCTTCTCTGTCTCCCAGAGCCCTCTTCAAGACTCCCTCGGTTCTAGCCTTGAACCAGACGCAACACTGCAAGCAGCTAGAAGGGCTGGTGGTATCTCAAGTGCAGCTTTGCCGCAGCAATCTGGAATTAATGCACACCATTATTCAGGCTGCCCGGGAGGTGATCAAGACGTGCCGTAAAGCTTTCTCCGACATGCGGTGGAATTGCTCCTCTATTGAGCTGGCACCAAACTACCTCCTGGATTTGGAGAGAGGTAAAAAAAGAAGGCCGGGCCTCTTCCCAGAAACCTGAGCGATGTCGTTTGCATAAGACACACCCTTGCAAGATATGCAAATTAGCTGTGCCATGTGTCTAATTGGCATGGCTTATGTATTGAGTGGAAGGGAGTTTGCTCCCTCAAAGGTGGACAGACTGTCCCAATATGTGCCATGTTCCTGTCAAATATTTGCATTTGACTTCAGATACTGTTTGATTCCAATACTTGATATTTGACACTATTTGATTTTGCCCTTGGATATTTGGCAATATCAGCAATGTGGCTTTACAGATAGTTGAGAATGTCAGGAACATTGTAGCTGAACAGGTGGAAAATGCCAACAACGTAAAAGGGAAATAACAGGTAGGAAATGCCAACAATGTAAAAGGGAAATAACAGGTGCAAAATGCCAACAATGTAAAAGGCCAATAACAGGTGGAAAATACCAATAATATTAAAGGCCAATAACAGGTAGAAAATGCCAACAAAGTAAAAGGTCACTAACAGGTGGAAAATGCCAAAGATGTAAAAGGCCAATAACAGGTGGAAAATGCCAACAATGTAAAACACTCAGATCAATGTGTGTGTGTTATGTATCATCAAGTGGCTTGCTTCTGACTTATGGCAACCCTGTGAATTAACAACCTCCAAAATGTCCTTATCATTGGCAGCCTTGCTCTGGTCTTGCAAAGGCCGTGGCTTCCTTTATTGAGCCAACGCAGATTAATATTTGAGACAAAAGTTCCCCTTTCACATCTGGAAATGGCATTTCAGATTCTTGTTGGTTTAGCCTCAAATGCGCTTTGAATGAGTTACGAATCAGAAAAAAACACCTGGTTGACATCTGTTTTCTGACATGAGCTGATGGGGGGAGACAAACTAATCTCCTGCAGCCCTCCCATGAAAATAATAATGCTGGCCTGCCTTACAGGGTTGTTGTAAGGATTTTAAAAAAATCTGTGAAGTGCTATAAAAATATCCCAAAATTAAAAGTATCAGTCCTAATTGGTTTGTCACACTAGAATTAATTTCCTTTTCCAATGCATCATGTCGTGGTGGCAAGTGCCATCAAGTCCTAGCTAACTTATGGCCACCCCTGGTAGGGTTTTCATGGCAAGAGACTAACAGGTGGTTTGCCATTGCCTGCCTCTGCAACCCTAGTCTTCGTTGGAGGTCTCCCATCCAATTACTGACCAAGGCCAACCCTGTTTAGCTTCTGAAATCTGATGAGATCAAGCTCATCTGGTCTATCTAGGTCAGGGCCTAATGTAACATACTGATATGAAATATTACTAGGGTTATGCAGGATTTGAGTCCACCTTAGAGACGAACAATATTTTCATGGTATAAGCTTCTTCAGAATGGAGCTTTGACTCTCAGAAGCTTACACCCTGAAAATCTTGTTGGTCTCTAAGGTGACACTGGACTCAAATCCTGCTGTTCTACTGCAGATCAACACAGCTACCCATCTGAAACACTGGGATATGTGGATTTATCCCCTGATATTCTGGACCGGCCTGATAGCCCTTCTTTCACGCAGCTGCATTTTTGGGATGTTCAGATCGCAAAGCAACGTCCAGCTGTCAGAACTAGCTTTTGGAAAAGCAAGGTGCAATGCTCCCAGAAAGAGTGATTGAGCTCCTAAGCCACAAAAAAGAGTAGCTACTAATTGTTATAGCTTGTAGAATTATTACATCCAGGAGACTTGCAGCCAGTCAAAGCGCTGGGCTGTGGAAAGTACTCATTTTAGAAACCAAGGCAGGGCTTTCTGAAGCAACAGGACAGATGGAGAATCCTCTGCTGGGAGATGAAGTGACAGCTGGTAGCTTCATAGAATCGTAGGGTTGGAAGGGATCTCAAGGGTCATCTAGTCCAACCCTCTGCACAATGCAGGAAATTCACAGCTGCCCCCAAAACTGCCTCAGTGACCCCTGCTCCATGCCCAGAAGATGGCGAAACACCTCCAGGATCCCTAGCTAAACTTGCTTGTGGGAAATTGCTTCCTGACCCCTAGGTGGCATTACCCTGGGCATGTAAGAAGGGCCACAAGAACCAAGCACTGATGCAACCCCTTCTGCCCTTCCTCTCATGATCTACTCAAGTTCACAGAATCAGCACTGCTGCCATATTGCCATCTAGTCTCTGCTTAAAAACCTCAAGAGAAGGAGAAGCTTAGGTGGCTTTAAAAAGCATGGCTCCGTCAATGGGTATTTGCTACAATGAATAAATGGAAACATCATGTTCAGAAGACCATTTGTTGGGAGACAACAGAAGAGGAAGGTTGTCCCCTGTTTGGACAGCCCAAGCTAGCCTGATCTTGTCAGATGGCGGAAGCTAAGCAGGATTGTCCCTGGTCAATACCTGGATGGGAGACCATCAAGGAAGTCCAGGGTCACTATGCAGAGAGGAAGGCAATGGCAAACTACCTCTGTTCATCTCTTGCCTTGAAAACCTCATGGGGGGTCATCATAAGTCAGCTATGACTTGATGGCACTTTCCTCCACCACCCTGTTTGGGCACCTTCTGGAGTAACTGTCTGACAGCGTGTGGGAGACAGGATGTTGTAGATGGCCCCATGGTCTGATCTAGCACAGCTCCTCCTAAGCAATAATGACTGTGCTTTTATAATATTAATAATAACTGCCCTTATATATGGTTCTTCTAAACCGATGAGTGCCCTACTCAGAGCGGTAAACAAAATCATTGTTATTATTACCTGCACAATACAGTTGAGGAGCTGGGGCTGAGAGGGGTGGCTTACCCAAGGCTGCCTGCTGACCTCATGGCAGTAGTGGGATTTGAACCAGCAGAGTGCTGATTGGCAACCCAACCACTTAACCACTACACTACAGCAGTGAAGGGCAGCTACTGTATCTTACGCTGGAAGATAATGCAGACCTGTGCATTGCTATGCATTGGTGGGATCTGAGTTCATGGAAGACTCTATCTTCCTATGACTGCCCAAAAGTCTACAGTGTTTCTTGGGGGGTGTATGAGAAATGAAATCCTGCCCTCAAGTCATAGTTGACTTATGGTAACCCCTGTTGGGGTTTTCATGGCAAGAGACTAACAGAGGTGGTTTGCTATTGCCTGCCTCTGCAAGCCTCATCTTCTTTGGAGGTCTCCCTTCCAATTACTAACCAAGGCCGACTCTGCTTAGCTTCTGAAATCTGACGAGATCAGGCTCACCTGGGCTATCCAGGTCAGGGCATGTGTATGAACCGTGTGTCATTTGCAAAAGTAGTTTCTGAGCTTCCGGGAGGCCTCTGATGACCGGCACGGTGTATCCTTCTGTCTTCTAGGCACCAGGGAGTCAGCTTTTGTGTACGCCCTCTCTGCCGCAGCCATCAGCCACACCATCGCCAGATCGTGCACCACGGGGGACCTCCCTGGCTGCTCCTGTGGTCCCATCCCAGGTGAGACACCTGGACCTGGGTATCGCTGGGGAGGATGTGCTGACAACCTCAACTATGGTCTTGTCATGGGGTCCAAATTTTCAGATGCTCCCATGAAGATGAAAAAATCAGGATCACAAGCCAA